>NC_072732.1:149739362-149970638 GCF_026930045.1 Uloborus diversus | reverse complement strand
CACTGAAAGTTTTTCATATTTTTCAATGTTTCTCAAACCAAATACATTTAGTTGCAAACATATGATATTAATTTATGGAGCACAAATTTAAGCAAAACACTGCTAAAAACCTTTTGACCCTAATATTGTAAAATAGTAAAAAAGGCGAAAAGCCTCTCGTTGCAGAGTATTATGCTGTTGGTGTTTCTGGTCTATCCGATTAGAGCCAAGATGATCAATATTTCTCTGAAAAATCCGCGAAACTTGACTTCGGATAGGAATTTTACTTCATCTATATCAGTTGCTAACTTTGCAATAGTGTGCCAAACTTACGTTACAGCAAGCAAAACTCACGTTTTAATATATTGGCAATTATTACAAACTTTGTTGCTTTATTTTTAAAACATTTTCTAAAAAATAAAACAGTTCACTTCCAATAAGAGGATAAATCACTACCCTCAGAAAATGACACTCCAAATGAATAAAGGTTTTTAGGTATTGAACTTAATTCAAAGAAAGACAAGCTTCGATCGTACAATATATAAATTGATTATTGTAACTCCAAATGCCTGACAGTTGTATTGACCTTCCAATTGCAAGAAGGTTTTTAGCAATCGAATGAAAAGAAAGACAAGCTACAAAAGTAAAATATGTCTAATGTTGATAAGTAAAGGGAGAAAACTATTTCGTGATGAACCGAAAGCGATTTATTTTACTTGAGTTAACAAAACGTTTTTCATTTTTTCCCCCATTACTCTTGTAAGCCAAAAGAAAGTCGTTAATTAGTTTCTTCACTTTAGAATCTGTTACGAAAAGAAAAAAAAAAAACATTTTTGTGTTTCATGAATTAATTTACTTGTAATTTCATTCATTTTTAAAATTTTGAGAATCAATGTTAATTTGACTGAAGTAATCCAGTTTTAAAAATCACCAAATGTGTGCTGAACTGGTTGCTCAAACAGTCGAACGTGATCAAGTCAGTAGCGTCACTAGGGGGGCGGGTAGAGGAGGTGGTCCCTCCGGGTGACACCCATCTGGGATGTGACACTCAAAGGGGAAACATGAGTTTATAACATGTATAAATACTTTGAATCTGAATTTACTCCCCAATATTTCTTAGTTTTTACATAATCTGTTCAATTTTGACGAAAATATAGTGAAACCTTGTGGAGAAAAGACGGATACATATGTGTCTAGGGAAAATTTTACATTTAATGCATTTGTAATTTGTACTTGTCTTTTAGTTTAAACTTTCGTTAAATCACAAACACAAAAATGAGTTGTTTCTGTAGGTAGGAACTTTATTTTAACATTAAACTTTGCATTCTACTTTTTTTGGCTGAGAGGCGGGTAGGGGGTACTGTTCAAACTGCCGCCCCCCCCCCCAGCGACACCCGCTCTAGAAACACCACAAATAAAGTGCCACAACTTGTTTTTGTAACACATCTAACACTTTTTCTTTATTGTTTACGTAACGTAATTTAGCTGGAATAATTGCGCTAAAATTTCATATCAGTTCACTAGGATCTGAAAATAAAGCATGTTTGGACTTTTTAGGAGAAATTTGTTTACCCCCCAGTACCCTCGCTTAAATACAATCAATTCACTATAAAATGAGAGTATACTACTTCCACACTCTAAGTAATTCATGCTATATTGTGGGTAATACAATTTACTTAAGAAAAAACCACCAACCAGTGACATAAAAGGGACATACTTGATGAATTCGGAAGAAATTTATGTTAAACTAATCAATTCGGAATACGATGAAGCTCGGTTGATCCAATTACAATTTTTATTTCTGAATCAGTACCCTGATAACTCCGAAATGTTTGAAAAATGTTTCAAGCACTCTGGATTAATAACAGTCTCTGGATTGTACTTTCTGTTGTTGATTATGTTCTTCACAACAACTTCCAACTTCTTCCCGTTGACGCTATACTAAAAGATGAAGAGAAAAAAATAATAATCAAGAAACAATAGATACAATAGTAATACAGGTTTCTAATTACCAGCAGCGCATCGAAAACCTACCTGGGGTTTTTGGTCATATCGCCATTGTACTGTATAAAAACTACCATATAAGGATTGGCAAAATGTTTTAAAACCAAAAGTTCTTTGGATTGACCGCAAAATATTCCCCTGGCTGCTTCACTGGTAATAACATATCGTAAAGGGAATGCTACAAACAGGTATAGCTCGACCAAGAAAAGAAGGCGGATGACTTTTGAAGCAAAAACATCGTTTGTATCATTTGTAATAGGTTTTTTGGAATTAATTTGGAATCGATAGGATTAGCGAGACCGTACCTCCTACTGTTAGGTATTTTTTGGCAGATTCTACCTATTACGAATGATACAGATGATGTTTTGCTTCAAAGTCATCCGCTGTCTATCCGTGGTCAAGCTTTAACTAAAATTCTTTTTTAATTTTTTTCATACTGCTTCCAAGAAAACTCTAAAAATTTATGTTTTTTGGCGATTTCTGGGAAATGAGAAGTCTTGATTGAAATGCCTTTAGAAGTATTTATGTCTTCTTTCGAAAAAACATTTTCAGCCAAAAGTGAAAAATTCGACACTTTCCAAATTTGTAGATAGTTGTGGTACTCAACTGACGATATTTCTCTTGTAAATGAAATTTTCTAATTACATGTGTTTCAAATATTCCAAGCCTGAATAACTTTCACCTTGACTGCAGTTAGTTTTTAGTTGGATTGATTCAGTTAGTCATTTGTATCTTAAGTTTTGTCTGGACACATGATACTTGGAATAAGAACCTGAAGATACCCTTTTATCTCAAAAAATAAGACCCCCCCCCAAAAAAAAACTGCATAACTAGAGAA
Organism: Uloborus diversus; assembly: GCF_026930045.1. Lineage (NCBI taxonomy): Eukaryota > Metazoa > Arthropoda > Arachnida > Araneae > Uloboridae > Uloborus > Uloborus diversus. Next base: position 149,967,817 of record NC_072732.1, on the reverse strand, counting down.
GAAACGTCGCAGAAACAACATTTGTATGTATATGCATCCTGCAGTTAAATGCGAGAGCAGCTCGATAGTAAAATATCTGCGTAACCACAACATGTGTATTATGATCAAGATAAGAACAGGCTCATTTCAGCAGTTGCTATTGCTAATCCTTTTGTTGCGTTGGAATTTACGTTTGTTTGGCGCCCATTCCGTTATTTAACATTGTTCAAATTTCTAAAATTTCTAATTTCAGTACATATGATCACACACCATAACCATAACTGCTAGAATAATGAAAGTAAATATAAGTAAACATCTTTAATCTCGAGATACGTTAGAAAAGGTAATGCCGAGATGCGACTTGACCGCTTAGCAATCACAAGAACAAATTGATGGTAAGCCCTGGAGAGATATTGAGAATGGGATCCCTGATTATCCAAACCTAGTCGGCCAGCGGTTGCTGCCTTCAGGATAGAAAATGAGCATTACTGTTTTGGCAGTCACCCTTCATAGATCCTTTCCGCTCCAACTTGTGTGATGTGCGAAGACAATATTCTGATGAATTCTGTCCAGCTGAGAAATTGCCCTGCAGTTATAGTTGTGGCACGGAGAAATGACGGATTAGCTGGAGGTGGAAACGGGTCCCATCATCTTGAAATAGGTATAATCAGCGAGAACACATGAGCAGTTAAGTTTTGACTACTCCTACGCTTTCGCTTATCGAACTCTCTACAAAATAAAGGGCTTCCAGTGCATCCGCTATTTCTCCGTGGCACAACTACACTGAAAACATATACGAGCGGTACTGGATGGAAAGAGAACAGTTCAAATACTGCCGACGGAAATGATTTTAACTTCTGTATATGCTTTTATTGTTTTTGGGGTTGCCAATTTCATTTTACTGTTTTAGTGTTTTTAATACACTCCATGTATTTTTGTACGACTTCTTTTCCACTCCGGCGAATAGTGTATTAATCAAATGCTGCTAGAAACGAAAAAAAAAAAAATAGCACAAATTAGAGACATTATTATTTATCCACACACAGCATCTTTAAAAACTAATTGCCGTTTTTCTCCTCTCCCTGCCTTTTCTTATATTCTACGATCTGTGAAACTTTCTCATTGCGTTTCAATAACTTGTTTTCATTTTATAACTATTTTTGTTAGCTGCCTATTTTTTTGAAGATGAAATATATTTCGGTGCTATCATCTATTAGTTTTCATTTTATGCCTGTTTTTAATGTTGTGTCAGTCAATTAAAATGTATCTTAAGGAGTTTTTTTTTTATTTTTTATGATTTAAATACAACTTTTATTTGAAATTTGTAAACATCGCACGAACTTTCGTTTCAACAAGTGTATGTTTTAATTGTATCCGCACTGCATCCCATCGTAACTCAACAGAAGTAATCGGTAATTCTAAATTTGGAAATTCACTTTCAAGCGTACACACCGTTTTACTAAAAGCGGCTGGTTGGAAGAAGGCAATGTGGCGCGTTCTTCAAAGGGTACAAGTACCACATGAGTGGTGTCAGCAACCGATGTCGCCGCAGAACTGTTCTAGTGACCCTACAAGTCAAATCGAAAACTTTTCGACGGGAGAGGGCAATCTTGATTCCACCATACCGAAAAGGACTATTTATTGTCGATTGGCATCCGGGATCCCTTATTCATGCTTTTAATAAGTAGCTGTCTATACCTCTGGGGGTGCTAGTACCAGGTAGCTATTAGCTCTTGGACTAGTTCTAAATTCTCATTAACTGTTCGATCCGGTGATGGTGCTGCCATCTATCGGTATATAAAATAATGGAGGCAAGGCACTTTGTATGCAGTCCTCGACATAAACACAGTTGTAGTCAGTTGTGACTCTTGAATAGAATAGAAGTAGCTGTCTTCGTACATCAAAATCACGGGCACCTCTTTTTAATATAGTGCGAGAGATAGAACCACGTAGATATCTATGTAACTTGATCTGTTGTTTTCGGGTGAGTTTGGCTTTGTAAAAGCGCTGCCGGTGGCGTCGTCTCATGTACCATACGCAATTGTGAACTTAATCCGGTTGCGCTAAGAAACGCTATGTCGCTTGGCATCATGGCTTGGCGCACCATCGCCTACTATGCGGATCGAATCGTTTGTAGTAACACAGCTCAATGACAAGTTGATGAAATGCTCCATTCGGTAAGACTATATTTTCTTCAGGGGATGCCGAGTACCATTGGAATGTAAGAGAAAGCAAGACCACAATGTCCATCCTGCTCTGGATGGTATCTTAGCCGCCTATATGTTTCCAGATTTATCCTGTGATCAAACGTTCGGGACTTTTATGAATGTCTTTCGCGTAAGTTGACAACCGCAGCTTTCAGCTGACGAACTGCAGCAAATAATTCAGATAATAGGTCATCTCTCGGGAGACAATTTTCTTCTCTTCTAGTCTGTATCTAAACATATTCCTGAATGTATTGTCACCAACATGTTATGATAAACGTCACGTTACTATATGTCGTTACCAAGTTTCATCATTTTTTGCACATGAGCTCTAAAGGTTGTTTTCCACTGCAAATTAGAGAACGACTTGTTTTTCTCTCTTTGATTTACAATCAATGAGTTAAAGATAAAACATATAAAAAGTGATTCATCTGCAGTGAATCCCTTCCCACGTCGATCGCGAGGGAAATGAGATTTCGGACACTTTGACCAAGGCTGGTGCTTGTGAGGCCTCTGTGCCATCAGCGCCCCTCGCCTTTTTGAAGATTTTCTAAAAAATCAAACACAGGAATAAGACTACTTGGAATTTTCCCCCAGAGCACCACTGCTATCAGTGTTCTTGTCCTCGAGGGTCAACCTGGGTCTCGATTTAAATAGGCAGGATCAAACTATTCTTGCCCGCTTAGATTGTCCCCATCTAGCTCAGAGCACCATTGGTATCAGTGTCCTTATCCTTGATGGTTCCTGGCTCTTGGTTTTAATAGGCAGGATCACACTATTCTTGCCCACTTTCGAAGTGATCACCATAAATCAATGAAATTTACTGAGGTATCCAAGAGCTTTAAAATTTGTTCCAACTGTTTTTCTTAGAAGGCTACACCTGAACACCTCCTAGCGTGCCTGGGACTCTCCAAACCAAGATTTAGCTGACGATTATCTAACGGTGTTGGATTTTTTGAGGTGTACGATGTTATGGATCTGGTCTAGCATTGCTGGTAAACGGGGACGTGCAACAACAACAACCTGTGTAAAAAATAGACTAAAGTTTATTTTTTAATTTTTAGAATACTAAAAGAAGCATACCGGAATGTCTGGGACGCTAAGTATGATCTCGGGCACATGACTGGATGAGAGTTCTCTTGTAATGGTAGATCGAATCTTGGAAATAAGATCTTCACTAAAGTTTTGGCCACTTTTCATTTTCAGGAAAAGAACAGCTCTTTCAATGCCTTTTGGAGAGTACTGGGAAACACAAATGCTATCCTGTATCTCAAAAAACGTTTCAACTGAAAAATAATGAGGAAACATTACATGTCAGGATAAAATAACGTATGGTATACTAAAACACTAGAGGATGTTAACATTAAAGTTAGCCTGGGGGGGAGGTGTCATATGTGTGTGAATCACGAATGTAACAGGAAATTACTTTAAATGATTTGATTATTTCAGAAAAGGCATAAGTCCAACTAATGCAACTTTTCAGGAATCAATAAAAAGTGATTATTTCATTCAGAAATGAACTAAATTCTACGAAATTTTTTATGACTAATCTAGCCACAAGTAGGATCATTACCTCACCTAAAATTACGTTTCATTTCGTCACTGAAATTAATTATTTTATTTTTTTAATTTGGGGGGCCTCATACCCTTTCTGCAATAAATATCCAGAAACACTAGTTTAAATGATGAAAATGTAAATCAAGTGAAACAGATTTGTTTCAGACTGATTTATGATAATAAAAAATAATACAACAAAGTGACAAAAATAATTAGTGAAGTCCGTATTCATAAATTTGTTATCTTAAGATAATACATCGTGTATTTTCTACTTTCTCTCGTCTTGTTTTAGTGAAATAATAAAGTCTGGTGTAAAAAAAATTAAAAAAACTAACAAACTGAGATAAAAAGCAAGAGTTTTACATGTGTATGAAACTATATTCATATTCCTATTCATCAAATACATCCTCCATGGAATTTTTTTTTCTAACCTTCTCTTGTCTAGTTTTGTGTACCAAGTTCGATGTACATGAAAGTATGACTAGGTTCAAAATTGCACTGAATAATCATCTTAATATTTGTTATTTGTTCCAACACTGAAAATTTTCCCTTTATGTATACTCAATATTGGCAAAGGTAGTTCAGCCGACAAGCGTTACTTTGCAATATTATCTTGAAAACTGTATATAAAATAGAGCCTGAAACCATTCCTTTGATGTTATATGGAATATTTAAACATCATGAAGGGCGTAAGTCCGGGACTCATGCCCTTTCTGCTCCGTTATGCTCTTTCTGCACTAAATGAAAAATAATATCCTAAATAAAGTGCTCTGTTGTACAAGGATCGACTTCTCTGCTACACTAGTCAATGTTTCTACATACAAATAAGGTAAACGCATTAGTAGTAACCACAGTTATGCATATTTTTTGTGTTTTTTAAACTTTGGGTCTACAATATTAATTCCAATTTCAAAACTCAATGAGCGCGCACAACTCATCCTTAATCGTCGAATTTCCAAAAATGCCCGATTTTCAATTTTTTCAATTTTTTTATCCACTCCCCCCCCCCCAATTTCAATTTTGATCCATTAGTGACCACCCCAAAATCTGAAATTTTCAGTAGTGGCCACATGCATGAGTCAGTAGAGGGCATCTGACATCCTTTCCCTAGAATTTACATTACGTAATTTAAATTCAAATAAGTGATGAATAAAATTGATTCAATATGATAGTTACATTAAGTACCAATATATTAATCACATTTTTATTGTACATTTCTTTCTTCTAAGTACATAAGTACTTAGGACAAAATAAAAAGTTTTTAGTAGAAAATTTGTATTTGTATGTTTTGTTCGCTAATGTTAAAAGTAAAGTAAAAGAAAATGTATGTACTTATTATAAGTACTAGCAAAAATACCCGGCGTTGCCTGGGTCAGTAATAGTTATGAGAAAAAATCGTTACTTGCTTTTGTTTTCTGTTTTAAGTGAAAGAATTTAAAACACATCTTTTTGACGTGATTAAAAATCGAGTTTCTTCCTTACCCATAAAACTAAAATAGTAATAAGTAATAAGAACAAAATAGTATTGATTTAGAAACGAAAGCACTATATTTAAGCATATACAAATTTCCAAAACATGAAATTAATCTTCTCATGTTTTAAAAGATTAATCTCTTGATAGTTTTTTTTTAACATGGAGTCTAAAACCTTCTCTGTATGACTACTGAAGTACGAAGTTTAAAAAAATATATAGCCGCGATCATAATATCCTTACACTTGCTTTAGTTATTTTGGGAAATTTCAATCATTGTGCGCTCTTGGTGCGATTTTACCGAATTTGCTTGAATCGTTTTGGGACACCTTCGATGATGCCCCCCCCCCTTCTTTCCTTACTTCGTAAAACAATATGATATTAATTTTCGTTGAGATATTATTGACAGGTGCTGAGATAATTTTGGTCACCATAAAATGGGGCTAAAGAGTTTCATCCGAAATGTTTCCAAAATAAGTAGTAAAATTTGGCAATTGTTTGACATTGTGCAAAAAGGAAAATTAATGGAAGTTTTTGTGCTGTTTATGGATTTGCCTAATTTAGTTGCTGGATTATTTAACACAGTAAAAAAAGTTTTTTAAAGATTCTTTGATTGGCGATATTTTGTTTACATGGTGAAAACTGAGAAACATTATGACGTAGTCTTCGGCTTCAAAAACAGCGACATTGAAAAAAACTGCCAAATGCATCAGATACGGAAATCTTTCTGCAAAAATTTTGGCGATCTGCTGGTTGTTTGGATAATGAGTAAATGTTCAATCAGCATAAATAATAATAAAAACCATTAATTACACTAAAGTTCCGTTTAAATGGAAAATGATCAGCCAAATCATGTATTATTTGCCAATCTTGTGCAAGAATCTTACTTCAAGATTTGACTTGAGAAAAGCCTTGAACAGTCACGAAAAGCAAAGATAGTCAACAATACAACAATTGCCGCAATCGACAGGGAGTTGAGATGATACACTAAATACTGTATTGAGTTGAGGAAAGCCTTCGAAGATGGAACTAAAAAGCTCATAACTCGTCTTTTATTCTACTTAGAAATTTCGAATAGGTGCCATCTTTAGCAGAAAAATCAGAGCTTTCGATGGATATATAATGTAAATGTGTGCAAGTATTTTTTAATCCCCATATTAGAGAATTCATATGAAAATTCTGTTTTATTCTCCCCCTAAGGGGGTTTTGCCCCCCATAACGGGGCGAAAACTACCCTATGTGTTATTCTGATGCATAAGCTATATTATTGTAAAGTTTCATCAAAATCCGTTCAGTAGTTTTTGCGTGAAAGAGTAACAAACATCCATACATCCATACATCCATACAGACAAACTTTCGCATATATAATAGTAGTAAGATCATACATATAAACTATGGTAAGTATGAACTGAATAATTACTATCACTTCAAAATTATCTTACTACTATTATATATGCGAAAGTTTGTCTGTATAGATGTATGTGTGGATGTTTGTTACTCTTTCACGCAAAAACTACTGAACGGATTTTGATGAAACTTTACAATAATATAGCTTATGCATCAGAATAACACATAGGGTAGTTTTCGTCCCGTTATGGGGGGGGGGGGGGGAAACCCCCTTATGGGGCAATAAAACACAATTTTCGTATAAATTCTCTAATATGGGGATGAAAAAATACTTGCACATATTAAAATTATGTGTCCATCGAAAGCTCTGATTTTTCTGCTGAAGATGGCACCTGTTCGAAATTTCTAAGTAGAATAAAAAACGAGTTATGAGCTTTTTAGTTTCATGTTCGAAGGCTTTTCTCAACTCAATACAGTATTTAGTGCATCATGTCAACTCCCTGTCGATAGCGACAATTGTTGTATTGTTGACTATCTTTGCTTTTCATGACTGTTCGAGGCTTTTCTCAAGTCAAATCTTGAAGTAAGATTTTTGCACAAGATTGGCAAATAATACATGCATTTGGCTGATCATTTTCCATTTAAATGCAACTGTGAGGCAATTAATGCGTTTTTTTATTTATTTGTGTTGACTGGGTATTTAATTGATCAGCAGGAATCTAGCCGAACTTTTTTTGTGGAGTCATTTCAATAGCTAAGGCATTTGGCAATTTTTTCAACTGTCGCTGTTTGTGAAACTAAAGAGTACGCAATACTGTTTCTCGGTTTTCACCATATAACCAAATATTGCCTTTTCTTTAATATTTCTTTTTTTAAATTTGTTAACACGTAAAATTATTCGCCAAGTAAATCAAGCAAATCCATAAACAGCACGAAAAGTTCCATTTATCTATCTTTGCGCACAATTTCAAACGTCTGCCAAATTTTTACTATTTATTGGAAACATTTCGGGATTATAATCACCAGAAGTATCTCAGTATATGGCGACACTATCTCTTCGATGAAAATTTGTAACACACAGTTTTACACAGCAGGGAGGGGGAGTCTCATTTACGGTATCCCAATACGATTAATGCAAATTTAACAACATTTAAAATCGCAGTAAGGGATTATGGGCGGCTACGTTTTTTAAAAGTTTGTACTTCAATAGCAATATAGAGAAGGTTTTAGACTATGTTCGAAAAAAAAAAGATAAAACTTTTTAAACAAGTGAAGTTTAATTTCATATTTTGGAAATTCCTCAAATTTGTATATGCTTAAGTATCGTTTTTTCGTTTCTAAAAGAGTACAATTTTGTTCTTCATAATTATTGCCATTTTACTTTTATGGATTAGGAAGAAGCTCTATTTTTAATCACGTCAAAGCGGTGTGTTTTAAGTTATTTCAGTTACAGCAGAGAACGAATAAAAGTACACTGTTAAAACTACAGGATGCATTCGGCATCTTTAAGGGGAGAAACGCTTGTTCACCAGCGGCACCCAATACGGAGCCGAATTGGCACCTCTAAATAGGGTGAAAAATAGGCACCTTTTAAAAAATAGGCAGCCGGGGCGAAAAAAAAAAGGAACCTTCAGAGAGAGAAATGGCACCCCTTACTGTAGAACCTCCTCCCCCCCCCCTTCCCCGTATTGTGTGCGTTTTTGAATACGGTTCTGTATTTTGTTTTTCTTTTTTTTTTAATAGTTTTCTCTTGATTCATGATATTCTACATTTTGGACATTTTTCACATTGAACTCAGTACTGGAAATGATTAAAACTTGTAATTACAGCATTTGATCATGTTTCAGAGTTTTCAACATAGTTAAGAAGTGCTCATTGCTTTAATTCACCTGATCGTGCTTTAACTCAGTGTTTCTCAACCTCTTTTGACCCACGGGCCAGTAAAAACAAATTAAAAACTTTTCGAAACAGTGAAATCTTAATCGTTTTCTTAAAAATTCATAAAATCAATAATAATAATAACTCAGGGGCCGTTAAAACTAGTGAAAACATTCGGCGTTCTGATGAGTTTTTTTTTTTACAAAGTAACGTTAAAAGTTAATAAAACAATAAATATCTATCCTTCACTTGGTATCAAAGAGCTGTCACAAATATGTTATAATTTAAAGACGAGTAATTATTTAAATAATGTGAGAAATTATACATTTACTAAAACATGAACCTTGTCGAAAATGAAGTATAGAGGTACTTAAGGATTTTTTACATGAAGAGCCAAAAATATTCTGGGATATTGCAGCTACGCCAAGACAAAATCGTTTCATAAACGTTATTCAAGAGTAACAAAATAGCTTCAAGAGCACATGAAGTTTTTCCCACAGTTTAAAAACCAAAAGAAACTTCTAACGCTATCGAGACCGTTAAAAGGAAATGATTCAAACACTTGAATGGAAAAGGAAAAAAAAAAAAAAAAGCCAGACGGAGGAAGATTTTTTTTTTTTTTTTTGCTGTTTACGTTTTCGCATGCAATTCCTACGAAGCACAAGAATCATTTTTGTTCTGGTCCTCACTTGTTGATTATTGATAATCTTAGCTGGTTATTTTGGTGATTAAATGCTTCTTATCGAGTACTCAAGAAAAAAATGATAGATATTTTTGGTAGCGTTTTGAATGATGGAAATTTCACAACAGTAACAATAAATTGAAACTAAACGACAGTAACGGTAACTGAAAGCAGTAAATGCACTTTTAAATACTTGTAACTATGTTTGAAAGCCCTAAAAGCTACAAAGTGATCAAAAGCTGTACTTACTTGTTATTTCGGATAATTAATCCTAGAAAAGTTGTGTTTTAATCCAATAGTGCACTTCATTCAATGTGAAAGACACAGAGATGCAACTATCATTTGTCAGATATATTGAAGTGGTTGAATGCATGTCTAAAGCAAACGCGCATGCGCAGCAAGTCTTTCTGTGATTGCATGTTGTTTTGGCTCCTCTGCTCTATTTCCTGGCTAGTATTGCACCTTAGGGCTCCATGCTTTCACCTTAGAGGGAATATATTCACTCGTCTGGAATCCCTGGTTATAACAGTGTAGCGATTGTTTCTCATAATTATTACAGACCCAGGCAAAACCGGGTATTTTTGCTACGTACAATTATCTTGTTTATAATAAAATAGTAAGGTAAGCACACACCATTCAATGTAATTCTAGGACATTTTGTTTCCTATAACTTACCAAGGCACATCACTGGATACAGGAAATTGGTAGCATAAGTTTTCAATATTACTAAAGGTAGGGTGCTTGCACACCTGGAAAGTCATGGATGTCGGCTATGATTGAAAATGGTCAAGGAAAGTCATGATTGTCGGCAAAAAATAATGGAAATTGATCATGGATTTTGAGTTCAAGAACATGCACATTTATCGAATACTACAGATTAGATTAAATGCATGCATCTTGGCCATTTTTTACTCTACTACGCGCCAATCCCAATTTTTCACACATTTCGAAATCCGATTGCATCCTCTCCTTTAATACTCGCTCGTTTTTCTTTTCTAAGTCATTTTACCATTTGGATATCTATAATTATGTATTTAGCATTATTTTAAACCCTTTTTATATGTCTAATTGTGTAGCTGAGGACTTCTAATTTTGCCGATTTCATTCAATGCGAAAATTTCAGGTCATCCGTGTTGATTCAAGAGACTCATAAAGTTATCATTAATTCTCAGCTGTGTCTTAAGTTAACGAAGGAGTTAGAAAATAAAATTGGTCTGAAGAATTAATTATGGACGTTTTGGACATCGATAAATACAGAAATCATGCAATTTTCAAAGGTAAATTTTTTACATATTTCACAAATTCGGAAATTTTTGCAATATTCTTTTCACTTGTCCTAAAACTCTGGCGGTATATATCAGGAATATCTGGTAATGTCTGGTAAATTAGTTTTTAAGTATTTTAATTTAATATTTTATTTTTCTCTGATTATTTATGTTATTTATTGTAAGCATAATTTTAGTAATTGAGTCATTCCATTGTGACGAACGTAACATTCTGAGACTCTGTTTTGTTGCATAACATGAGTTTAAAACGTCTATTAATCATTTACTTGTGGTTTATTGGAATTTTGTGAAAGAAAAAACTTCTGTGTAATATTCATGTAATAAAACACAGTATAAATCACATAAATCGGTTTTTGAAACTAAATTACTGTAGTGTGACGAACGTAACATTTTTGCAACATTGAATTTGCAAAATGAAATACAGCTCTCAATTTCTCTGAAGTTTAGCTAGATATTATTGTAAAAACAGTGTAATGTATTATTTGTATTCCTTAACTTTATTTTTCATGCAGAATAATACTCATTTTTCTTATAATGTAACAGAAATGAATATTTCTTAAAAACATGACGTGTGACGAACGTAACATTGAAGAGCGTAACTCTGAAGTTACGTTCGTCACGTTGAAGTCTCGTGTAGTTTTTTAGATCGTTACGTGTCGAATTATTAGTTAATAAGTAAGCACTGATACTTTGTCTTAAAAGTAACGTTTATATCAACAATTTTACAACATGGATTAAATAAATGCTTTTTTATTGGTCTGTGCAAATTTATTTTTTTCTCTGTTTTGAAGTAAAACTTTTTATGCGAGAGCTTTGATTTTCGATCCCCAACATTTTTTTGTGTGACGGAAGTGACTTAATTCTTGCGAGAAAAAAAGAAAAATGATAGCGTTTAAATTTAATTTTGTTAGTAAAATTATCAGTTTGATTTCAATGCTTAAGTAAACATATTTTTGTGGATTTTGGTCACTTTAAACGTTTCAAATAATGCAGGATTTCGAGGATTTCTTTGATTCAAGTTCAAGAGCGTAATCTACATTGCTAAGGTTTAGCCTTGAATATAGTTTGTTAATTTTTAACCAAAATTAACTTTATTATTACTATTATTTTTTATTGTTTTTGGCAACAGCTTAAAGTCGGATTTCGAGTAAGTTTTAGTTTTCTCACTGTTTGTAATCTATTTTCTTCATTAAAATATACAATCATGTTGTGAATATGCTTGAGTCAGACTCAGAAAGAACAAGAGCTTGGCGTGAGAGGAAACGGACGGTTGAAATGGCAGTTTAGAATGTAATGAAGAAGAAAATATAAAAGTTTTTCTTCTGTCTTGGGTCTTTACAGCACACTTTTTTTTTAAATCAAACACAGCGGAACTTTTTTTTCCCCCAAAAAGCTATCAAGAAATGTAATCTTCTTTACGGAAACAATATCCATTGTAAGGATTGTTTTTTCAAGAATACTTCTTCCAGGATTTTTTTGACTTTCATTTCTTTTGCAGTAATTCCAATATTATTATTATTTTTTGGCAAGATGATAACATATAAAAGTCTATTTTTTTCTAGCACTACATGGAAGAGCATGCTTTTGGAATCTTTCCGAAAATTTAGCATGTTGAGAAAGGCGAAGTTGCATTGCTTTACAACTCTATACAAAGCCAGCTTACTAGCTTCTCTACAATTGATTCTCATCTCCTGACTTCTCATTTTTGATTCCTCAGTCTTCTTGATTTTTTTTTTAATTTTATCATTATGTGTGTGTGTGTGTGTGTGTGTGTTTTTTTTTTTTTTTTTTTTTTTTTTTTTTTTTGCGTAATATTCGCATACGCTCTGCTGGTTTATTTTCTGTCATTTTCTTTTTGTTTACCTGCCATTCTTGCTCTGCTATAACTCTCTCTCTCTCTCTCTTTTTGAGCTGCCGATTTTTCCATAAAATGCAACCGGAGAAAATTCCACAAATATGTGTTGAAAATCGAGTTAATTGCTGCAAATATTGTACAGTGACATTGAAAAAACAACTGTTTCGAAATATACATTTCATTCGTTTTTTATTGAACTAAACGTTCGAAAGATGCAGTGTTTGTTTCAAGCGGTTACGTTCGTCTCAATCAATCTATTACGTTCGTCACGCTGATAGCTAATTGTGTAAATAATTTAATAAAAATTCAACAATTTAAATGCATTCTAGGAAACTGTTGGGAAAAGCAAAAGTTTTCTTTTTACAGTCTTATAAAAAGTGTGGAAGGAAAAACACGATGTTCTGTAACGAACGTAACAGTCCTTCAAGACAGAATTCAGATTAGGCTCAACGAGAAAAAAAATTAAATTTCAATAAAAAAATTAAAGAAACTGAAATCTCAAAATATAAGAAATAACTGAACAAAAAATTATTTATGTCGAATGTATGCTTAAAAAATTACAGATCGTGTTTCTTGAATGCTTTATAGTGAAAATTTTTCTATTGTTGTTGAAGATCTTCAAGCAGTAATTATTCCATGCAGGGCATCCATCTTGAAAAACCTTTTACGAGATTCGAAAATTAAGAATGTTATCTCTAAAATTATGTATAATACATTAATTTTGATTGAGTTTGAAATTTTGGCATGCAGGTTGGCATTTTCGTGGAATGACCCAACTACTAAATTATTGCTAATCACAGATATTTTAGAAAACTACTAGTACAATGCTCGTATTTTGTTATTCGGTAAACTTTGAAGTTTTATTCGGTAAACTAAAAATTTCCCACTTCTCAAAAAAGTGAACTTTGGGTGCCCCTGACTATTGACAGTCATGAATAAATATGAGTCAATAGATTATTTAATTGCAACACACATACTTATTGACATGAATTAAAGACTTCTAAGAGGAACATTGCTACATAAATAAGTTTTATAACTAAAAATTTTATATATTTGGCTTTTACTAATTTTATTGTGTTTGACTTACTTCTAATAAGTTTTTACCTTGAGAAAATCTGTATTTTCAAGAAATGATTACTTAAATCTAAGAAATTAAAAATTATCTGCTTTGATTAGAAAAGGGATTCGCAATCGGTTCTAGTTGAATTTTTCTCCTCTATATACTAACGCGCCGAATTTCTGTTTTTTTTTTTTATTTTTTTTATTTTTTTTAAACCAACAAGCTATTTAATATTTTTTCCTCCGTGATATGTGCCCCTAGGCCAGGGTCTAAGATGGTCTGATGGGTAATCCGGGCTTGTCCATACAAGAGGTAAACGTCAGTGGCCAGAGTGAAGCATATTTTGTGGCTTTTTTAAACAATGGGCCTACAATATCAATTACTACATTTGAAACTCAATGAGCATATTATAGCCCTACTCTTCCTTAATCGTCCCATTTTTTAAAATGCCAGAATGTCAATTTGTACAATTTTTTTTCCTAAACCTCAAATTTGATTCATCAGTGGTCATTGTACATGAATCAGTATAGTGGCCATATTGTTGTTTAGAAATGGCCACCGGGTGGCCACTACTAGATCACACAAGAATATTATATCAGAAACGAGGCAGGTTATTATGTAAAGAGATTACAACGTATTAAAAGGAAAATCGAGATGATTTATGAAAAATCTCCCTGATTCAGTAGTAGCTACTCGGTGGCCACTTTTGAATTTCCCAACTTTTTTGGTACTAGTAGTGGCCAGATTAACTGTGAGCAAAGAAAGCAACTACTTTGAGTTGAAAATGTTCTAAACATGATCTTTCTCATTTCACAACATGAGTAAAGCTCTAAAAATATTATTTTTGAGCATTGTTTGATTCATAATACAACACAATGCTTATATACCTCGTTATGGAGAAGCATTAGAAGACAGCTGAAAAAACATGAAGAATCCATACGACCTTACTGAATAGTTCATAACAAATTTCCATGATGCTCTACCTACTCCTTTTTAAACTGCTCACTACAATATAGCCTGAACTCTACGTCCTGCAAGTTTGAATCCATTGGGAGACCTGGAATCCTTGTTTTTCAAATATAAACCTTAAAGCGGTCACTACTGGTGCGTTTACCTTATAGGAAAACCAGAGCTAACTCAATTTTGAAAAAAATGTTACTTTATACCTTTTCTGAAATAATCGATTCATATGGGCTATGATTTCACTTTTAAATCACAATTCTTTTAGCGTTACAATAGTCATTCTATTCCCCCTTTCGTGATAATGACCGAACAGCATTGTGGGCCTTGCTTCATACTTGGTATTGCATTTAGTCATGGCACACCAGATTTCCGTCGATATCGAAAATATGATTCTGATGATTTAAGCGCTGAGAAAGTCTTCAAAAGGAACTTTTCTTAATGCTGAAGCTTTGAATAACTTTATTACATGTTTATTCTATTTATTTGTGATTATTATTGTTATTGTTATTTTATTATTAGTAAGTAGTATCATTTTATTTATTAATTAAAAATTATTATTATAATTTTATTAATTATATAATTTTAATTGTTAATTTATTGTTTATCAGTATTATTTTCGTTAATATTATTATTATTTCCTCTTTCGGCACACAAAAGTCACAGAATAACAGAAAAATAGTTAAAGATATAATACCTATATTATAAATTTCTGAACTTCCAAATCTGCAACCCCCAGGTTTTAATGTAGCATCACTAGAAAAGAATGCATTTTAAAACAACTTTCTTTTGTAAAATTACACAAATATATTTGTTAAAAAAGTTTATAGTGTGGTTGCATTTTTTCCTATTCTATTTTTCTGTATACTTAAAGGCCATATCAAGTGTGACTCTATCACAACGTTAAAGATTTCGACCATACAAGTTTTATGAGACCTTAGCTTTTAAGATTGACGTGCATAGACAGACTTAAGTGTCCCCAGAACCAAAAAATATGTATTTAGCTTTTAAAAAACTATTTTTTTCATTGTAACTCCCAGTGGTTTTTTTTTCCCTTCTGAATAGGGCGCCCTCAAACATAGCTCGCCGTCTCCCCCGCACTGTGGGCTTGCGCTCCCACGGCGCAGCCCTACAGTTGGGACACTATTTACTCTGCTGTTTCAAAAGCATTTCTTGTTTTTATGCCAGAATATTTTAACGATAAGGACTATGAAGTATATTTTGGGTAATGAGGTCTCCAGTTTTATTATTATTACTTAAAAAGTAAAATCCAGGCTCTTTTTAAATACGTACAATTTTTCCCTTACGTTCTGAATAATTTCCCAAATCAGTGGGATATTATACACTTCCCACACTTTGAGTGAAGTTCACTTGCATGAAGCTGTAAGAATAGAGAAACTTATTGCGCTCACAAATACAGAAATCTGTCCCGTTTACAAGATCTTTTCAGCTGACATTAATAAAATGGCTTCAAGATGTTACGCGTTTATAAATTTAAGAAGCAACTTGCAATTGTTTAGAAAAACTTTTAATTATTTCATGTTGCTATGGGGTCATTCCATGTCAAGTGATCCAAAGTTTTTTCCCTCACCTTTTTGTATTTCTTTGAAATTTGGCTCATCGATTGATTGTACCCTTTGAGGTAATCAAAAGTCCAAATTTTTAGATTTTTATCTCTATTATTTTTTTATTTATGACACTTTGATTTTTCGAAAAACCCGCTTTTTTTCATGGATGCTTGAACATAAAATGGACGATAACTCAGCACCAAATATATAGATAGAAAGATTTGGTAAAAAGCATTTTAAAGTACATTAGTTGCTGTTTAATGGGATATGCAACATGACTAATTTCAAAATAAATTTAATTTTTAAAAAATGAAATTTAAATTTTAAATTTATATTTCTCAGAAAAGGTATAATGAATTTTTTTAGAAAAATTCTCAAAAATTTGTGTGTATTTTATCTTTATTTGTGCAAATTTTCAAGTTGGGATCTCAATGGGATCATATTTTTATGAATTTTTAAATAAAATTTGACTTATGAAATAATGACATTTTTCAGATTTTAACTAGTTAAATATGGGGTTCTTTTACTGGGGATGGTCTAGTAAGTAGTAATTGATCATGACTATGCTTGAAATGAACTGACATGACTTTGTAGATTAGTACCCCCCCCCCCCTCCGCCACACAACCACTTTTTATCTTTTTTTTTTTTTCCAAAACTGTATTTAAAAAAAAGCTGGCACGTAAGAGTTATAACCATAATAAACTGGGACGCACGCTGCTAAACATCAGTAGTGACTAAAGCTTATAAATGGGGGGGGGGGGGGTCATAAAAAATAAAAGTCAGAAAAACTGAACTCATTTGCAGCTTTTTTTTCTTTCGGAAAGTGAGACGGTAGGGGGAGGGGGGCAATCTGGAATGAAACATAACAACATGGAAGGTTATGCTCAAATTAGCAAAATTTGTTTGATATATAACTGCTTTTAATATATGTATAAATAGATCTCGCTGCATTGCTCTCGTTTACAAGTGAAATTAAAAGAAAACTAGCATTAAAGAAAAGAAAAAACAGCTGCACTCCAAATGTTGTTGAAAGAGTTTTATGTGGACAGACATATGACATGATACTTAGATTTATTTTTGGTTTGGTGTAAAAAGAATGAAACAACACGGGGGGAAACACTCCTATTTTGCTGTGATCTTGGGGAAAACTATTTCTTTCCTCCATCCAAATTTGAAAGTTGGTGCAGAGGTAAGGGACGAAATGAATCATAACTTTCCTTATCAGATAGTGAAATAATCAAGTACACTTTGTGAAGTTCGGACTGAAAAAGAAACACTTGGTCTGAAAAAAAAAGCATCAGGTGAAGCGTGATATTAGTATAGTGTTAATCGTATGTGTGAGTGAATGTGAGGGGGGGGGGTAATGTACTTTGTCTTGCTTTAAAGAAGAACATTTACCAACTTTTATTATGTTCTCTATTCATTTTGTTTTATTCTATTTATTTATTTATTTTTTACATTTTAAAAATAGTTTTGGAAAAAAATAATAAAAGTGGTGGCCCGGGGGAAGGGGTCTTTTTTTTACTTTAAAGAAGAATATTTACCAATTTTTAATAAGTTTACTATTCATTTTGGTTTTTTATTCATTTATTTATTTTTTACATTTTGAAAATAGTTTTGAAAAAAATAAATAAATAAAATAAATAAAAGTGGTGGTGCGGGGGGGGGGGGTGCTTGCCAATTTACAAATTCACGTCAGCTCATTTCAAGCATAGTTATGATCAATTACTACTTACTAGACCATCCCCAGTGAGAGAACCCCATATTTAACTAGTTGGAATCTGAAAAATGTCATTATTTCATACGTCAAATTTTATTTAAAAATTCATAAAAATATGATCCCATTGAGATCCCAACTTGAAACTTTGCACAAATGAAAATAAAATACACACAAATTTTTGAGAATTTTTTTAAAAAAATTCATTATACCTTTTTTGATAAATTTAAATTTAAAATTTAAATTTCATTTTTTAAAAATTAAATTTTTTTTGAAATTAGTCATGTTGCATATCCCATTAAACAGCAACTAATGTACTTTAAAATGCTTTTTACCAAATCTTTCTATCTATATTTGATAATGAGTTATCGTCCATTTTATGTTCAAGCATCCATGAAAAAAAGCGGGTTTTTCGAAAAATCAAAGTGTCATAAATAAAAAAATAATAGAGATAAAAATCTAAAAATTTGGACTTTTGATTACCTCAAAGGGTACAATCGATGAGCCAAATTTCAAAGAAATACAAAAGGGTGAGGGGAAAAATTTCCCAAATTTTGGATCACTTGACATGGAATGACCCTATGGCTTTTTCAAAATTATTGATGAACTTTAGTGCTTTATGAAACTTATTTTGTTAAACGACATTTTTTACCTTCTGCCATAAATTATATATCCTTTCGTCACAGGATTAATCAGGCCCAAGTCTCCCATGGCAAATTTTCCTGAAATAGAGACAGAATCGTTTATTTTAAGTTTTTATGCAAGTCATCAAATTGTTTCAATAGATATTTGAAAGACAAGAAACTAGTTTTGAATAATCGAATAAAAAAAGCTCCAAAATACGTTTTGCTGTGGTCTTCTTAGTTGCTTTTTTTTCCTCCTTTACTTATTTTTTTTTTCTTTTTTCTTTTTTTAATAATTTATTTATTCGGTTTTTACAAAATAAAAACAGAAATAGTAATCATGATTATTTGCTTAAAGTGCTCCATTTCCTTTTCGTGTCCACCCTCAGAATGTACAGGTATGTTACCTCTATATATAAAAAGTTGGTTTCCTTAAACGCATCAATGTCTTCTATTGTAAGGGAAAAAAATCACAATTGAGTCTCTTTCTGACAAATTGAAGTTTTTGCAATAAAGTAAGGAGGGTACGCCAAATTAGGCCATGTAGACAAAATAAGTCCCTTTCCCCATTTTTGAAGTTGGGACACAAAACTTCGCTAGATCCACGATTTTATCCTCAACAGAACTGCCGAACTAATGATAAAGCGTTATCAACTAGCAGTTTATTATCACCAGGAATCAGTGCAGCAAAAGTTATTGCAGATGAGTGTTTTCAAAACTTCCTGATCTTATTTTATAGTAATGCACACTTGCCTTATTGCTGCCACGTTTGAACTCTAGTTGTTTATATTTTAGTTAAGTTTTTTTTTTTTCGAAATTTCATGCTGTATAGATTACATCGTGTTTCTACAAGTTATATTTCTGCATACATTTAAGCCCATCATTTCAGCTTTTTTGTTCAAACTAAATATCACATAAAAGAACTCATAAATAATAATATTTTAAAATTTAAACCATAATACATGAAACGATCGCCAAAACATGAATTACCTATGCAGTAAGAAACGTGTGAAATTGGGATGTTAAAACAGCATCAATAATAGAATGAGATTAACTGTCTGAAAAAAGTAATAAGATAGCATGACAATGCAGCTATTTATTTAGTTTTCTAAAATAAAGTTACTTTTAACTATCAAACGGTATTTTTCGCACCGTATTACAAGCCAGTCACAAACTATATCGCGCCACGGGAAGTAAAGTGATACAACTCAATTTTAGAAAAAACGTCCTAACTATCGATTGATAATGTATATATATAAGTTTAGTGCTCTTTCTTGCCATAAAACTGCCACAAGTGAGTTTATATCAAGTGCGCCCATATGCAAAATTTTAAGGGGGGGGCACAGATATTTTCCCCATGTTTTAGCAGGATATTTTCCCCTATAGAAACAGATTTCAGTAAAGATTGGAGTTATTAAAATTTGACATTTTTAATAACTTATTCACTAATTGCTGGAGAAGAAATGTTTTTACATTTTTGCAAGGAAAAAAGTACTAAAAGCAATGAAGTTCTAATTTCAAAGAGGGGGCTCGAGCCCCCACTTGCCCTCTCCCCCATATGGCCACCCTTGGCTTATATAACTGGTTTAGGCGTAGAAACGAGAAATCAACAGTGACACATCATTAAAATTTCATGATTTAGAAAAAAAAATTGAACTTTAAGTATGGCATTGTTAATTTACAAAACAAAAACTAATCAGTGCACATCTTTTTTTTTTTTTTCGAATTAGACTAATTTGAGACTAAATCGCTCTCAACTACAATTGCATAAAACCTTGGTTTCCTCCAATGCTGTTTTTTTTTTTTTTTTAGTTACGTCACTTTCCTTTCTTTTATTATGAAGAGAATCAGAGAGTTTTAAACAATCTTGATTGAACCAAAAAATAAGAAAACAATTTATATACCATTTGAAAATACGCAATGCATAAAATCTAATAATAAAACGAAATTTCATTCAATACTGAGATACCTGGAACCTTGGAAAAGTAAGATTCTCTGTACCGAGAACCGTCTGTATCACCCCAAATTCCAATTGGAAAGGAAGGTGTGGGCTTAGTTATCACAATTTCTCCAGCTTCGCCGACAACAGGCTTTCCTAGATAATATTTATTATTGATTTATATATATTTGTTTCTCTTAATTATTTACTTGTTGAAAGTACAGTTTTACAAAAAGACAAACTCATTGTAATCGAAGCGTGAAATGTTTAAAATATTCTTTATTTATTGATTCATGAATTTGTTACTTATCTATCTGAAGTTATGATGTATTTTTATTTTGGAAGAACTTCACTGATTGAAAGTATTTTATGTTTCAGTTACTGTAAAAGCACTTATACGTATTTGCGAACCGTACTCTTCGCTAAAATGAAGATATCAGTGATTTTACAGGCTGTAAATTTTGTGAATGTTTTTTATTGGGGGTGTGAACAGAACCTGAAGTTGATTATCTACATAAAGTTGAAATAAGTCGCTAGACTTAAATTTTCGCGACTGTTAAGAGCTTGCGAAAATCAAAGCCTCGCGAACATAAGTGCTTCTACAGATTTCAGAAAGTTAACGCAATAAATGGACATTCATATTCGGATACAACAAACTGAGATTATGCAATTAGATCTAAACGACTATCTACTGTTCTTCCTTATTGGCTTCATTTGAACCTTTTAACTTTTTGTATACATAGTATCACGTGAAAGAATCAATTTTAATCTATACTAATAATATAAAGCTGAAGAGTTTGTTTCTTTGTTTGTTTAAACGCGCTAATTTCAGGAACTACTGGTTCGAATTGAAAAATTATTTTTGTTTTGAACAGTCCATTTATTGAGAAAGACTTAGTTTTATAAAACTAGATTGACCGAAATATTTGTAAGTGCAAGTTAAATGTTTAATTAATTGTTTAGTTCTATGAATTCCTCATAGATGGCGAGGTAAGTTTAGTTCTATGAAATCCTCATAGATGGTGGCGTAAGTTAACTCATCGAGGGGGTGCTGGCCGACAGTGTCGATACCTGCAAGGAACCATGCAGCGAGCTCAGACGTGTGGTCGGCTACGCTAGTTTTTCTATTGGGTTTTTTTTCCTTATTCCTTCAACGTTAGTTTTTGTTCTTATAATTGAAGACAGTTAATTATCTTATTAAATAATTTGATTTGTCATATTATTCGATTGTGATTGTTCTTTATAACGTTTTTATTACAGTAATGTTTATTTGGTGAAACATTTTAATTTGCAGAAAAAAACACTTCACTCGCTAAAGGGCAAGGTTGAGGTAGCGTGGTTGCTTGGAGTGTTAGGCGATGAAAGATTCAGTTGAAGGATTATTTTAAATTTTAAAGCTATTGTTAATCTTTTTGTGTGTTTTGGCGAAAAGTTTTAAATTCCAAAGAGACTTTATTAGGTTTTTTGAAAAGGTGTGTATGCATTTTAGTTGAAGAAAAATGATCATTTCACATCAGAAGGGGAGGGGGATTTTTTTCATTCAACGGATTTCCATTAAATTCTTAACGCGGGCATCGCCGTGCAGGTACTGCTAGTATCATCATAAAATACTTCGAAGTAATTCAATTTTAATTTCTAGTTTTTAAATGTTTTTAAAGACATACCTGTATCATCAATAATTTCGATATCCGTCCCTAAAGATGGACAAGTCAACTCCCCTCGGTGGATTTTCAAAGAATCGTCGAAAAGCATGATAGTTGCCATCATTTCCGTCGCCACTAATTTTAGGAAGGGAGGAAAAGAATTTATTTCAAAATATTTTATCCTAAATCACCATAATTAAAAAAAAAAAAAGAGTTAAGATTGAAAAAACATGCGCAAGTTTACCAAAAAAAATTTCATATTCATGACGGCACTAAAGAAAAAAAAAAGATTTGAACATTTACAGAAGTTTTTATGAGCTTATTTTAAAAATTAATGAGATTGAAATTTCTGTGGCAGTTACAGTTACTTGTCTCATGTAACCGAATACGAAATCTAAACCAATAAACAATGCACAAATGATACACTTCGCGAAAAATCAAAGAAGAATTTAAAGGTTTCAAAGATCCTTTCTGCATTGTTGAACCCAACTAGCTAGAAAAATGAAAATAGGGGAATGTGGAGCAAAGTGAAATAGCGGAGCAAAGTGAAAAGGTGAAATATCTACACTGCGTTTAGCGTCACCTATCTGGTAATATTTTAACAATGTGATTGCAAATGTAGTCTATTCTAGTCAGGAAAAAAAATACCGCTAAAGAATAAAGCTTATGATAATAAAGGCAATTTTCAGAAATATGATACCCTTATTCGCAACTCCAGCGCTCGAATACGCTACCTTGCGGTGATTTACAAAACTGCCGGAAAAACTAAAACTTTGCCACGTTGCGTTCCATGTGTGTCTGTTGACGTAAACACAGGCAGTTTGTTCTAGTATTTATTAACGCAATCGATGGGTCTTAGTTCGATTTCTGTAGCTTTCAGATACAGAAATTGTATCGTCCCTTAGTAGTATTCTCGAACTTCTCAGAATAATTGTAGTGTTCCTTATTTCCTTCTAAAATGTGAGTTGATTGAGGAATGGTTAAAGCGAAAACTCTGGATTAACAAACTTGGATAACGTTATACAAGGTAAAAAATTTTATTGTTTTGTATGAATTTGTAAGAATATGGGTTTTTTTAGATCTTAAATGAATTTCACTAACCATATTTTACAACAGCATTCAGTTGGAATGGACAGCATGCAAAATATTTTCTTGAATATATTATCGTACAACAAAATGAAAAATGTCCGAGAAAGAATTTACTTTATTCCTTTTATTCTCAGCTGAAAGGTTTCGCCAAATTTGTTTAGGGTTATAGTTTTAGTATTGTGCGAGCAAAGTAACCTTGGCGAGATTTCGTGTTTTTAGTTAAACCATTTTTAATTTTTATCATGAGTAGAATAAAATGGTAGTAAGATTACAGAATTCAATAAGTTAAAAGAAATAATGGTCATTCAACTGAAAAGAAAACTACTACCATATTTCCATGAGAATTTTGTTGATGATTTGCATAACATGACATAATTAAATCGTAACTCAGAAATTAGAAACATCGAAACAGAAAAAATTTAAATTAACCAATTCGGGAATTCGAGAGAAATAACTCAGCTACAAATGCAAAACAATAAGCGCTAGCCAAGCAAGGCAAAGAAGTATCATCTTCTTTTGATAATAATTTGTAATGTCATACTAAATTTTCTAGCATTAATTGTTATTCTTGTCAGGCCACAATTATTATTTAGTTTTATCAAGAATTGATAAATATCGAATTCAACATCGTGGAAATGGCTGCTTAGAACTACGAACTACGTAGTTTGCATTAATGTTTGACGTTTAGTAATGCTTCTTCAATTCTCATTTCTTTCTACGTGGGCCAGAATATCCACAAGACTTTGAAAATTAATTTAAAAAGAATAAAGAGAAAAAATCATGCATACGAACATAATTTACTAGACTTATTAGCATTTTCTTCGTTACCACGTGCGTATGTTTTAGTTTTTTCATCCGCCATTAGACAGTGTCTGCAGTGCCCCCTATAGTTCGTTGGAGTTGCGAATTGCAATATTTGTTGCAATTAAAAACTTATTTTTGATATTATAAATTAATAAAGTTCTTGTTTTTAATATTTTAAACAAAAATTGAGGCCTTCTAATACGTGGTGAACTGTTTATTTAGTTAATATTAAGCTTATTGGGCAATTCCACGGGTAACTGACTGATATTCACAGAGCAAAACGATAAGTATTTTGAAACGTAAACCATAAAATAGTATCTTTTAAAAATTACCATAAAAATTTTCGCCTCGCTCATTGTACTTTTTAAGCTGAATTTCATGGTGTAATTGAATTTCCAAATGGGTGATTTTAGAAAAATTGTTAAAAACATGGTAACTGACTGACATGAATGCAACCTGTGTGAAGAGTAATACTGACTGTATAAGAAATTTTTCTAAAAGTAAAAGGAATTTTTATTAAATTCAGATCAGGATCAAAGAACATTTGAGTGGCATTTGAGTGGGAAAATATTGCTACAATAAAGAATTACAGTAATTCGAACGGCTTGGTAACTGACTGACATCCCAGTAACTGACCGACATTCCTGAAATTTTCTAAATATACTAATGCAAATGTTCAAAATTAAGCAGCAAAACATATTACGGGACGCGGGAGCGTCCCGCCCCGCCAAGGAAACCAAACGTCAGCAGCCAACAGAAGCAAATCCACCGCCAAAGACGAAAGAAAATAAAGCGACCAAGAACAAGATTACACGACAGAACGAATTGGGGGTTTTTGGGTTTTTCATCCCTTTGTATCTCAGCCCCATGAAGACCCTCGGAGTTGATTTTTGGTACACTCAATTTCTAGTGGCCCCTGAAGCCGTAAACCAAAATAAAATCCCCTAGACCATCAGGGGGAGGAGGTATTAAAGTTATAAAATCGCTGTTCCAAAAAGTTTTCGCTTTCTTTGACAGGGCTACAGCCCAGACGAAAAAAGGAATCAAGCTGAAATTTCGCACACACATTCCTTGTGCCCTACTGATGTGCCTTTTGTGCCATTTGACCCCCCTCCCCTTCCCCCCTCGTTTTTACCCCCCAAATTGTATCTTCCCGGGATTCTATCACAGCCCCCCGGGGTCTACGGTAATGATTTTTTGTATACATATTCTTGGGAGGCCATTGAGTACATATACAAAAATTCAACCCCCAGGGACATCATGGACCGGAGTAATTAAAGTTTGAAAATCACCAATTTTCCCCAAATTCTTATGTACTTACTCTCAGCTCATAGGGTTTGTTTATCTCGGACTGCAATTGCAAGGTTAGAACAGATCTAACAGTTATTCCAAAGTTGTCTTAGGAAATGAAATTCAATCAAGACTAAAAACATATCCAACAGTCGCAACTAGACGTTAAATCGCGGATATCACAAATTTGCCACAGCGACTGCGCATGCGCGCAGACTTAGCTCATTGGGCTTTCTGTTTTCAGATTCTATGTTGTTCGTTTATACTTAAGCAGAGAAACAAATTAATGAATGAGATTAGAATGCTGCCCCCCCCCCCCAGTTTCGCGGATACAAAATTTCTTTTCTTCCAGTTTTTCAGTTTTGATATATTTATGGAGGGAAGAAATTTGAAATGTCGGCGCGAAACTGGGGTTAAACCATTACAATATTTTACGTGACAAATTATATGAAACTGTACGCATATTAGTACGGCCCATATAACTTTTTAATTGAAAGCGAAAAATAGCACTTTTATATTGGTTTGCTTATTTTCTAAATTAATGGATTTTTCACAAACAATACAGAATGAATTGAAAATATATGAAATACGCGTGTGGATATCCGTGCTTTGCAGTAATTTGTTAGCTGAAAAATTTTTTGCAATTAATTTAAACAAGACTTTTAATGAGCTTAGTCCGCGCGCAACATGCGCATTCGCTATGGCAAATTTGGGATATCCGCGATTTGACATCGAGTAAAGTTCTATAGATCATCTGACACATTTAAATTTAAAATATTTAATGGCTTAGTTTTTTTGAGCAATCACGATTGCTTATTGTTCTCATTTGACCGTCTTTGATGTTCCGTGCCTTTTTCAACCACCACCGCCACCTGCAGGCGCGGCTCCGTCCTCCGGTAGCCGCTCCTGGTTGGTGGCGTCCATGTCCTAGACACACGCACGCTAATACACATACACACACGCCAACGTGCATACACACAGGTCTACGCACACACAAAAGCCTACACATACACAACTAATACACACGTCTCCGTTCAACAGGAGGGTAGACTTGGAGAGACGAGAGCCGTGTCTAGAAACAAGTGAGCAGAGTAGTAACCAATGAGTAGGGTCCTGTCGCAACTCGTGATTGCGAAAAACATAATTTGAATTCAAGGTTTCAGAATTCAAATTATTATTTTTTTTGCTTGGTGATAGTATACGTTATTTCGTTTTTTAAATGAACTTTTAAACAAAACTAGGTATTAAACAAGACAAAGACTTCTATCAAGAAAAAGATATATCACCAAACAATTAAAATTATCCCATAAAACGTAAAATAATCCACGATTTAAGAAAAAATGTAATTAAACAAAAAGTGAAAAGATAGATTAAAATAGCCCTCAAGCTGTAAAACATTTAGAGAAACCTTCATGAAAATGATGAATAATCTGTCAAATAAAGAAACTAATAAAATTTATTGCAAAGTTGTAAAATACTCGAAAGCAATATAATTTAAAATATAGTATTTTATTATCCAAGAAATTTTCTTTGCAACAGAAAGAGGATACAAGAATTGTAATAAAATTTAAACCGCCCAATTCTCGCAAAATGAACATAGAATCTTAATAGTCAGAAAATAACTTGACGTAAAATTAGGCTAGCCGTTATTGTTCCTTAAAAACACAAAACAGCGTTGTTTCAATTGAAAATTTTTTGACTTGATGTTCTCAATTCTAAAAATACAGACAAAGTAATAATAACAATGCAAAAAGATGTGATATCTCATCAAAAACAACCCTGTTGTAAAAATTTCCACGCCAAGAAAACCTTTAACTTTTCCGCACAAAAAAGAAAACCTGCATCCTAAACCCAAAAACCCTCAGCCATAAAAAGTTATTATATCTAGTTTGCCCGCCAAGTATCTGCCAAACTAAAATCCTCCCTCTTCTCCTTTTTCATCACAGCTACTTCCATTAGAACCTCCTCCCACTTTCAACTCCTCAGAAATATGGATAGATCTTTTAAATTGTTTATCTTGTTTGGCGGGAAGCTTATCAAAGTGAAGTGGTTGCTTGGTAAGCAAAAGGCTCTAGATATAATAACTTTTTATGGCTGAGGTTTTTTGGGTTTAGGATGCAGGTTTTCTTTTTTTGTGCGGAAAAGTTAAAGGTTTTCTTGGCGGGGAAATTTTTACAACAGGGTTGTTTTTGATGAGATAAATAAGTTTACATAAAAAAAAGCAATGAAAGTACATTTGTTAAATTTAATAGTGAACGCCGGTTAATTGAATCAACCGCTTTAATGAATCAAATTTCCAAAAACAGAACAAAATCCAGCTTTCTGAATACGCCGCTTTATTGAATCAGCCTCTTTATGGAATCAGTACTGTTTAGAGCAAACGTGATTCATATACGCGGCGGCCACTGTATTGCTAAAATAATTATTTGCATCATTTATGGCAAGTTGGTAACTGACTGACATATTGGCAACTGACTGATGTTGCAAACATGCAACACAAAATATCCATTTAAAAAAAAAAATTTCCTAGTATATTAATTTCTTCAAGCTGAATTTAATAGTATAATTGAATTTTTAAAATGCATTTTAGATCGTTAAATTTTTTTTTTAAATCTTGGTGACTGACTGGCATGAATGCAACCTACGGGAAAAGTAGTATAGATTGAATAAAAGGTTCTCCTCTGAAAGCAAAAGGAATTATTCATAAATTTAAATTGGGGTTAGGGAATAATAAATAACCTTTTAGCATATGGCATTTGATTTCAAAAATATTACTAAAATAACATAATTACAGTAATTAGAACACTATGGTGAGCTAACTCACTGACGTTTCAAACTTTCCTATAGATCCTAATATAAAAAATTAAGAATTATGCAATGAAACAAACAAACAAGTGTACACAAAAGCAGAGCTTTCTTTGCCCCATTAGGGCTAGACCAGAGGTCCCTCTGCCTATGAGAGGGCCCCCAAAATAATTAGACTATATAGAAAATTACTACGAAATCTAGTTTTAATATGCTAATTACGATGTTAAAAAGCAAAGGCGATACAAAACGTATATTAAAGATTGATTTTTAACACCAAAATAACAATTTTGTGCTACCTAGTATTTTGTTCAAGTAGTCTACACCCTCAGTGTACCCTATCTGTAATATATTAAATAACAGAAACTGTAGGCGCTTGCAACTCTGCAGCACTTTCTTCGTTTTTTTTTTTATTTTTATTATTTACTTTTATTTGTTTATTTATTTATTTTGTAGCATCTATAAATGTGTTTGACCGAATGTCTAACAGCCTTAATGTTTGTAAATAAAACTCTACGCAAAAGAAAAGTAATTAAAATAATATTTTATTTTTCTCTATCGATAACGACCTCTTTTTCCTCATAGTTTTTTTTTTTAATTGCTAGAGGATTTGAAAATCTCAGTTTTTTTCCTTCAGTATTTTAAAATGGATCACATCCTTGTAAAATTATTAAGCTCTAAAAAGTAAACTATTTCTATTTTCTCTACATCATCTTAACCACCCATATGATTGAACAATCCTTTTTTCAAGAATTTCACCTTATCCTTTCCCCTATTATCACCTATCACTCTTACTACAAAATATTGTAGACTAGTGGCACGCGCACGGTTTTGCCCGTAGTGGAAAATTAAAAGATATTTTAGTTCCCCTGTATATTTACAAATAATGCATGATGAATTTCTCGCCAATTAACTTGCCTGCGTTACGGTTCCACATTATGATAACTTGGTAAATTAGTCGTTCATCTTATGATAATTTTGCTCGGGAAAATGTTCTTAAAATTGGAATAGAAAAAGAACAAAATCGAATTTGCGAAAAATCGCTTAAAGGTGCACACCATCATGCTACAAACTAACTTTGTGCCAAATTTCATGAAAATCGGTCGAACGGTCTAGGTGCTATGCGCGTCACTGAGATCCAGACAGAGAGAGAGAGACTTTCAGCTTTAATATTAGTAAAGATCACAAGAAACCCTAGCCTACAGAAATGTTCTTTACTAGCTGCCACTTTCCATATTTCTGAATTCCCCCCCCCCCCCCCGTGAAAGTTGTGATATTGTAAATTTGTCTGACTGTAAAATGCTTTCCTCTTCTGTTTTGAATTGAATTTGTATTTTTCGAATATTAGGCAATTATTTTCGAAATTTAGGTCCACGCATTACTAAATTACGCACGAATGAATAGTGAACAAAATCAATAAAATATGTAATCATTCTTAAAAATGAAAAGATTTGGCTTGTTTGATATCACTAAAAAGGCTAAAAATAAAATAATTCTGTTTTCAGGAGTATTAAAATAAAAAAACATTGCAGCCATTTTAAAGTTAAACATAA
The DNA here is from genome assembly GCF_026930045.1 of Uloborus diversus. Taxonomy (NCBI): domain Eukaryota; kingdom Metazoa; phylum Arthropoda; class Arachnida; order Araneae; family Uloboridae; genus Uloborus; species Uloborus diversus. The sequence goes on along the minus strand of NC_072732.1, from coordinate 149,938,506 downwards.
TGTCAGTCAATTACGGTACCAAGTATGTCAGGCAGTTACCGGGAAATTTTCGGTGTTCCGGTTGTAAACTTCCAATTCTACTTATTCAGCATTTAAATGTTCCTGATGTAAGCAGAGAATATGAAATTTGGAATATTTCCATCAATAATTTTCATGCTGAGGGGAAAAAGTTTCTTTTTTATGGTAACTGACTGACATTCATAAACTGATTTTGAGATTGTTTCTGAACGAAACACTAAAAATCAAGTTTTTGATATAAGCTTCCAGTATAAACTATATTATAAGTATAACAAAATACACTAACATTTTTTCCTTTCAGTTAGAATTTTTTTTAGGAAAAAGGTTGATTACTACAGACCAAATTTTCCCCAAAAAGTCCGGAAATGACATAGACATCTGTTACGGCTTATTTTCAAAACGAAAAATTATAAATTGAAATTTAACTTTATACACTTTAAAAATATATATTTCAAGCTTTTAAATGATGCACAATACTTAGTTTTGTTAATATTGAAATTTTGGTGCTCAGGCTGACATTTTCGTGGAATTGCCCTATTTGTATTTTAAATCTTACTAATATTATATATGCGAAAGTTTGTCTGTATGGATGTATGTATGGATGTATGGATGGATGTATGGATGTTTGTTACTCTTTCACGCAAAAACTACTGAACGGATTTTGATGAAACTTTACAATAATATAGCTTATGCATCAGAATAACACATAGGGTAGTTTTCGTCCCGTTATGGGGGGCAAAACCCCCTTAGGGGGGCAATAAAACACAATTTTTGTATAAATTCTCTAATATTGGGATGAAAAAATACTTGCACATATTTACATTATATGTCCATCGAAAGCTCTGATTTTTCTGCTGAAGATGGCACCTGTTCGAAATTTCTAGGTAGAATAAAAAACGAGTTATGAGCTTTTTAGATCCATGTTCGAAGGCTTTCCTCAACTCAATACAGTATTTAGTGTATCATCTCAACTCCCTGTCGATAGCGGCAATTGTTGTATTGTTGACTATCTTTGCTTTTCGTGACTGTTCAAGGCTTTTCTCAAGTCAAATCTTGAAGTAAGATTTTTGCACAAGATTGGCAAATAATACATGATTTGGCTGATGATTTTCCACTTAAACGGAACTTTAATGTAATTAATGATTTTTATTATTATTTATGCTGATTGAACACTTACTCATTATCCAAACAACCAGCAGATCGCCAAAATTTTTGCAGAAAGATTTCCGTAGCTGATGCATTTGGCAGTTTTTTCAACGTTGCTGTTTTTGAAGCCGAAGACTACGTCATAATGTTTCTCAGCTTTCACCATGTAAACAAAATATCGCCAATCAAAGAATTTTCAAAAGACTGTGTGACTTTTTTACTGTGTTAAATAATCCAGCAACTAAATTAGGCAAATCCATAAGCAGCACAAAAACTTTCATTAATTTTCCTTTTTGCACAATTTCAAACAATCACCAAATTGTATTACTTATTTTGGTAACATTTCGGATGAAACTGTTTAGCGCCATTTTATGGTGACCAAAAATATCTCAGCATCTGGCGACGACATCTCTGTAACGAAAATTAATATCATATCGTTTTACGAAGTAAGGAAAGAATGGGGGAGCATCATCGAAGGTAACCCGAAACGACTTTCGCAAATTCGGTAAAATCGCACCAAGAGCCACAATGATTGAAATTTCCCGAAATAACTAAAGCAAGTATAAGGGGATTACGAGCGCAGCTACTTTTTTTTAATCACTTCGTACTTCATTAGCCATATAGAGAAGGTTTTAGACTCCATGTTAAAAAAAAGTATCAACAAATTAATCTTTTTAAATATGAGAAGATTAATTTCATGTTTTTTAAATTTGTATATGCTTAAATATAGTGCATTCGTTTCTAAATCAATACTACTTTGTTCTTTATACTTATTGCTATTTTAGTTTTATGGGTAAGGAAGAAACTCGATTTTTAATCACGTCAAAAAGATGTGTTTTGAATTCTTTCACTCAAAACAGAAAACAAAAGCAAGTAACGATTTTTTCTAATAATTATTACTGACCCAGGCAACGCCGGGTATTTTTGATAGTATTTTACTGAAGTAGTTGAGTACATCGGGGCTAAGTGGATGGGGTAAAGTGAAATAGCTTGTTTCGTTTACTCACTCAATCTTTTACTAGAACACTTACGTATTCATTATTAATTCATTCATTTACATTCCTTCATTTAGTAATTCACATATTTATTCATCCATTTACCAATTTTCTCATTCATTCACCCTTTCACTCACTCATTGGATTTTCTTCATATATTAATTAATTTACTTATTTAACTATTCGTACATTGTTCCATTTTCTTTTCATTTATTCATTCTAAATTTCATTTACGGATTCATTTATTCAAAAAAGCTTTTTATAAGCAAGTAGAAAGTAATTCATTGCAAAAATATTTTTTTTTTCACTTTGCCCCATGAAACAAAAAAGGAAAAAGTTTCCACGTTTTATTGAAGGCCCAAAATTACTGCCAAAAATAAAAAGTAATGTTTTAATGCAACTATTATTATAAAATACAATGTTCTTTCTTTTTGTACACTAATTTTCAAAACAAATTTCCAACTAGGTTCATTTTGAAAAAAAAAATCAGTCATCTTAGCCATTTGACTTTGCCCTACATTCCCCTACTGTTTTGAAATGCCACACCAGCAAAAACAGAAGATTTACTCCGTTTCATTTACCTTTTACACCTTAAACAATCACATAGTGAGCTGTTTAATGATACAATGAAAACATTTAGAATAGAACGTCAAAAATCCGAACGTATTCTCTATAAAGTTTTAATAAACTGCTCGACAATTGCTGAGGAACAAATACATTTCATGAAATAAACAATTGCATACTAACTGGTCAAGACTTAACATATTGAGGACTAACTGATCAGGCTACCTCGTCCCCACATTATACAGGGTGTTCCAAAAATGACTTGTTACAAACTCTGTAAATTGTAATTATTTTTGTGATTAATTTGTCGTTATCTAGCTAAATTCGATGTTTATTAAATTATCTTTCATCAAAAATTATTGTAGTAACGTATCCTGTAAATAGTTTCTTGTCATGAATATACAGCACCCGTACATTCGGCTGAAGTATACGGCCCTCTCATTTCTGAATGATAAAATTTGTGAATGAAAGAAATAAAATAACGGTCTACGATTTTCGGGAATCTTTTGGAATATTGTGGAAACTTTTCGATGTGTATAAATAGCGGCCCGCATGATAAAAAGTCAGTTTTCGAGTTAGTTTTTGCTTGTGAATCGTTGCAGCGGAGCGCTGGAGAGCATTTATTGCTCGGTTTTGTGAAGCCTTTTGAGCTGTATTTTTGCGTATTTGGAAGTAAATACGTGTGTAACCGTTGAATTTACGGTGTTGAGTGATATTTGCTTAATTGCTGATGATTAATTTAGCAGTTGCTGACGATCTTTCCTGTACATAGTGCAAATAAATTTCCTATGTTTTTCTCACGAACTGTGTCGTCCTTTCAAGAAAGTTGGAAGTCGCACCGGATCCGTTACAATTTTGGCGCCCAACGTGGGGCTTCTTCTGGACTTTTTTGGAGTAAGTGTGACTTTCGACATTTTTTTCATAAAGACTCTTTGAATTTGGACTTTAATTTTTTTTATGGTGATTATTAAAACACATTATTAAATGGATGACCAATTAAAACAACTTCTGGAAGCAATTAATGCTGTGAAAAGTGACTTGACTGAAAGTTTGACGGCTAATCAAGACCAATTTAAAAATGAATTGACTGCAAATCAAGTACAATTGAAAAATGAATTGGCGGCTAATCAAGAACAATTGAAAAATGAATTGGCGGCTAATCAAGAACAATTGAAAAATAAATTAGCGGCTAATCAAGAACGATGGAAAAGTGATTTAATGGTGCTGAAAAATGATTTAGCTTCTAAACAAGAGGAAATTAAAAACGACCTTACTTCGGCAAAGACTGAGATGGAAAATAAATTTAATGAGATTGAGATCGAGTTGATGCAATTGATGAAAAATTTGAAACAATAGAAAACCGTATGGCAACAGTTGAAAATCATGAAGATGAGAAAATTAAAGACTTAGAAAGGAAATTGGCGATGTCTCGAAGCGGTTCTGCTGACTTTGGACATTCAGCAACACGACCTTCAGTTAAGCTCGCCACATTTGACGGCAAATCCTCGTGGCAAGTGTACAAGGCATAGTTAGTGATAGTTTCCGAAGCAAATGGATGGGACTCGGTTACCAAGGCCTGTCATCTTGCAGCATCCCTGAGAGGTGACGCAGCGGACATTCTTCAGACCGTTCCGGACAGCCAGCGCCTGGACTTCGCCGCCCTCACATCTGCGTTGGAGCTTCGCTTCGGTTAGAAGTGCCAGAGTGATTTCAGCCGACTCCAGTTGAAGTCCCGTTTCCAGAAAACCGGGGAAAACCTGCGAGAGCTTGCGACGGGCGTCGAGAGACTGTCTCATCTTGCTTTTTGCGACTGTCCTGCGGATATTCGAGACAACTTGGCACTCAACTAATTCATCGACGGAGTTCGGAATCCAGAAGGCCCTTCGGATGGCGGATGTAAACGACCTGAAATCTGCTTTGGTGTATGCGATGAGATGCGAGGCCGCCCAAGGAGCAACCCGTGTGGATCGCCATCCCATCCGGACTCTGGAAGCTGATGAGTCTGCTTCCAGGTCGTCCCATCACGCTGAACTTGAGAGACAACTCGGTGACTTGGCAAGACATCTGAACAGCATAACAGCCCAAAAGAAACAAGAGCAGAAGTGCTGGAAATGCGGTAGTGAAGGGCACCTGCGAAGGAGTTGTCCGGCTCGCCAAGCTACGCGAGGGAAGGAAATCACCTCCACCAGAGCTCTGCAGATTTCCTCTATTAGTAGTGGCAGTGATGGACTTTTCATTTACGCACATGTAAATGGGAATCCTTGCAAACTGATTGCCGACACTGGAGCCAATGTGACAATCGTTAGGACAGATGTGGCTCGTGAATTTGGATTGAAACTGTTGTGGATATCGCCACGCGTAAGTGTCCAAACTGTGACAGGTGACAAAGTTGAGATTGAGGGTAAAGTGGACTTGGAAATAGTGTTTGGGAATGCCACCTACCATCATACGGCATTCGTTGCTGATATCACTGACCCCCTTCATTCTCGGATTGGACTTTTTAAAGAAATACGACTTCACTCTTGACTTCAAGACTAATGAACTGCACTCGATGAGAGAAGACATAGCCATCTTCAACGCAGAAAATGACGTGAAATCCGTTCATCAAATAATAGCATAAAATGACTTCACCATACCCTCTAGAACAGAATCATTGATACCTGGCTACATTTAAGAAAACAATAGCTTCAGATTCGGCCTCATTGAATACCCTAACCTAAGCAATAACCTAAAAGGAGTGCTGGTAGCATCTACGCTTGTGGACCTTTCTAAGGGTGTAATTCCTGTGAGAGTCACTAACGTGAGTGAAAGGCCAAGGAATATCCGGAAAGGTGAAGTGTTAGCAATTTGTGCTCCAGTAAACTGCATCATTAGAAGAATCAATTCCCTCGAGACTGTGTCTTCTGAGCCCTTGACATCGAAGTTAATTGGGAGTGCGCCATTATCGAAAGATCAAAGAACTGCTGCGGAACAATTGGTGGACGACTTCAAGCAACTGTTTTCATCTACATCGGAGGATGTTGGCCGTACGAATTTAACGCAGCATAGGATCTACACTGGAGAACACCCCCTATTAAACAGCATGCAAGACGACTACCGTTCGCCAAGAAGGAAGAGGTTGAGACCCTCCTGAAAGAGAAGCAGGAAAATGATGTCATCGAACCCTCATCCAGTCCTTGGGCTTCTCCCATTGTCTTGGTCCGAAAGAAAGATGGTTCCACCAAATTTGTGTCGATTACCGACGGCTGAATGAAATCACCAAGAAAGACAGTTACCCTCTTCCACGGATAGACGACACCTTGGACACTCTTTCCGGACACAAGTGGTTTCCGACCCTGGACTTGAAGAGCAGCTACTGGCAGGTTGAGATACATCCTGATGACCGAGAGAAGACAGCGTTTACAACTGGACAAGGCTTATGGCAGTTTAAGGTGATGCCCTTCGGCCTCTGCAATGCACCAGATACGTTCGAGCGTCTTATGGAGACAATGTTAAGAGGACTCTCTTACGAATCCTGTCTGGTCTATTTAGACGATATCATCATCGTGCGACGCAGCTTCGAAGAACATTTGGCATATCTTAGAAAAGTGCTACAAATGCTTAAGGAAGCCAATCTGAAGTTAAGCCCGTCCAAATGTAATTTGTTCCGCAGGGAAGTGACTTGGTCACATCATCTCTTTTGAGGCTGTACAAACCGATCCAGAAAAGGTATCTGCGTTCAAGAGTTGGAGTCGTCCCGAAAACATCCATCAGCTGCGAAGTTTCCTGGGACTCTGCACGTACTACAGGAAGTTTGTGAAGGGTTTTTCCAACATTGCACTACCTTTGCATAAGCTGACGGAGAGCAAGCAAAAGTTTAAATGGTCCAAAGAATGCGAAGATGCGTTTTTACGACTGGAGGAGGCTTTAGCATCGACGCCTATCCTTGCATACCCTCAGCTCGAAAAATCCTTTATCCTGGACACTGATGCGAGCAACCAGGGCATCGGAGCTGTTTTATCCCTAGAAATAGAAGGCAACGAACATGTCATCGCTTACTGGAGCAAATGCTTATCAAAGCCGGAGCGAAATTACTGCGTCACCAGAAAGGAATTACTGGCCATAGTGAAAGCTGTAGAACACTTCCATCATTACCTCTACGGCCGGAAATTTCTGCTTCGGACAGATCATGCCTCGTTAACTTGGCTTTTGAACTTCAAAAATCCGGAAGGCCAGATAGCCAGGTGGATACAGCGACTCCAGGAATATGACAGGGAGAAGAAGCACCGAAAAGGGTTGTCTCACGGTAATGCAGACGCTTTATCAAGGAGACCCTGTCCTGAGAACTGTCATTATTGTTCCCGAATCGAGGAACAGTAGGGAACGACTAGCCCTACTGCCTATCAGGTGACAGTGACTCCAACATCATCAGAACCTGATCCATGGAGTGCCGACCAAGTTCGAAAAGATCAACTCGAAAACCCAGACATAAAACCAATTTTGGATTTCATGGAAAGTGACAGTCGGCGACCTAGCTGACAGAACGTTTCCATCTTCAGTCTTGCAACAAAAAGATACTGGGCTTTATGGAACTCACTCCATTTACGGAACGGCGTACTGTACCGAAAATGGGAATCTGATGATGGCAAAACATCTAGGTGGCAGTTACTACTTCCCCGAAAAAGGATTTCAGATGTTCTGAAAGAAATACATAGTAGTCCGACTGGAGGACATTTTGGTGTCCTGAAAACCCTTAATAAAGTTCGGGAGCGCTTCTTCTGCAGCAAGGCGAAGAATGACGTGGAGAAGTGGTGCCATTCTTGTGACGCCTGTGCTGCTTGTAAAGGACCGAAGAAAAGAAGCAGGCGGAAGCTACAACGAAGGAGCTCCTTTCGAACGAATTGGGATCGACATCCTGGGTCCTCTACCAAGAACTGCTGATGGGAAGAAATACATTCTTGTTTCCATCGACTATGTCACCAAATTACCCGAAGCATATCCCATTCCAGATCAAGAGGCTACCACCGTAGCAGAGATTCTAGTCCAACATTGGATCTCGAGATATGGAATACCTTTGCAGATTCATTCCGATCAAGTTAGGAATTTCATCTCTAGTGTGTTTAAGGGCCTATGTCAAATTCTCGGAATTAAGAAAACTAGGACAACACCACTACACCCACAATTGGACGGCATGGTGGAGAGATTTAACCACACAATCCTGAATAATCTATCGCTTATGGTCTCCAGAAATCAACAGGATTGGGACAAGAAGCTTACCTTTGTTCCTGCTGGCCTACCGCAGTACTGTCCACGAGACTACCGGATATGCCCCATCTCAGATGCTTCGGGTACCTTGTGATCTCGTCTTCGGTCGTCCTCCAGATGCGCCTTCATCGCCTGAGGAGTACATCCAGGATCTCCAGGCCCGGTTGGAAGACGTTCAGAACTTCGCACAGGAGCGGATCAACATCACGGCGGAGAAGATGAAGACACGATACGACACAAGGTCTACTGGACATGAATTCAACGAAGGCGACAAGGTTTGGTTATGGAATACCATCCGACGGAAAAGTCTTTCACTCAAATTGCAGTCGCATTGGGATGGACCCTAAAAAGTCCGTAACCGACTGAATGACGTCGTAGTGAGGATCCAAAAATCACCTAATGCAAAACCTAGGGTTGTACATTATGATCGGTTAGCCCCATACTTTGGCCATAATTCATGAATATTACGTAAACAACCATGGTTGATAACATAAAAGTTGTAGATAATATTTTTGCTTTTAATGTTTAGTAATATTTCTTGTTATTATTGTGTTTTCTGTGTATTGTTGGTTATTATTTAATGTGTGTATTTGTGATATAAGTTTGGCACCCTTTCTGGGGATTGTACTGCCCGGGACGTGCAGTCCTTGGGAAGGGGGCAATGTTACAAATTCTGTAAATTAATTATTTTTGTGATTAATTTGTCGTTATCTAGCTAAATTCGGTGTTTATTAAATTATCTTTCATCTAAAATTATTGTAGTAACGTATCCTGTAAATAGTTTCTTGTCATGAATATACAGCCCCCGTACATTCGGCTGAAGTATACGGTTCCCTCATTTCTGAATGATAAAATTTGTGAATGAAAGAAATAAAATAACGGTTTACGATTTTCGGGAATCTTTTGGAATATTGTGGAAACTTTTCGATGTGTATAAATAGCGGACCGCATGATAAAAAGTCAGTTTTTTAGTTAGTTTTTGCTTGTGAATCGTTGCAGCGGAGCGCTGGAGAGCATTTATTGCTCTGTTTTGTGAAGCCTTTTGAGCTGTATTTGTGCGTATTTGGAAGTAAATACGTGTGTAACCGCTGAGTTTACGGTGTTAAGTGATATTTTCTTAATTGCTGATCATTAATTTAGCAGTTGTTGACGATCTTTCCTGTACATAGTGTAAATAAATTTCCTGTGTTTTTCTCACGAACTGTGTCGTCCTTTCAAGAAAGTTGGAAGTCGCACCGGATCCGTTACAGACTGATACATTTGAAAAATCAATAAAAACTAAACGGGCAGCGATGGAAATATACCGTTTGTTGCATTATGCTTGGGACAACAGTAAATTTTCAGAAAGACAAACCATTTTGGCTTTCTTACTGACGGCGTTTTCATTAATACCTTTTAAATCACCTGCAGCGCCATCTGTTGAGGAACTTGTAACTAATTTTGAAAGTTTGTTTGTTTGACTATTTACTGTTGTCCCCAGCATAATGCCACAAACGATATGTTTCTATCGCTGCCCGTTTAGTTTTTATTGGTTTTTCAAATGTATCAGTCATTTTTGGAACACTTTGTGCAGATACTTAACATTTGCTATGAAACTTGTTGAATGAATGAAATCTTCTTACCATACATCGAAGTAAATATAACATCCTTCTTTATTTTCTCATAGACAAAATCGTAATTTTGTGGCTTTACAACACTTCCTCCACTAAGAATTGTCATCAATGAAGTTAACTTGTGTTTCTTAGCTGCAAAATCACGAGAAGAATATAAAAATGAGCTGAAATAGTTTTAAGTTGCAAACTGAAATACAATTGGTAGAAATAGTAATATTGGTAGAAAAAGAAAAATAGTCAACAGAAATCAATTATCGCTTGACATCAGTTTCTAAATGCCCCTGCAACTATAGTTGGAGCAACCCTAACCTGGCAGCATCATAATGCTGCGATTAAGATCTGCATAGCCTTCACAATGTTGCCAGGTTAGGTTTACCCAAACTATAAATCTAAGTTATTTGCTTTAAAGCAAAAACAGTCTTCATATTTGTACCCCTTACGTAGTTGCTTACGAAAGCTAACTTCCACGGAATAGCATGAAAGGTTATAAAAGGTTATAATTAAAACTAGCTCACATCGTTTTTTTTTTAATTAATATTACAAGGGAGATTTTAAAAAAAATTTCACGTTTTGTCTACTTAATTTTTCGAAGGGCATTCATTTCGTTTAAATAACTTTTAGTGCATGACTTAATTCTGCTTTCCTTTTTAGACTATCGATACTGTCAATATATTTGCAGATAACTTAATTTGAACTAACCTAGTTTAAAATGAATCGGAATTCCCCCCCCCCTTCATTTTTGTTTCAAATTCCAACAGCATTCCTTTTCTTTCTTAATTTTATGTCCTGCACAAAACTAAAGTCAGAAATTAGGAGTTGAGAGTCTCAGCAGAAACATTGTTTTAGCTAGTTTTAAATGAAAAAGAATTTATTTAGCAGTTTTTGACCTAATTGAGACATATTTGTTTCAAAGCTCTTTGTAGAGTGATAGTATCAAAAAACGAAAGAAAAACTTTGGAGCTGGTTTTGTTACGAAACGCTTTATCTGTAACTAACGTTTTCAATTTAAAACGTAGATGATTTTTGAAAAAAAAAAAACGAAAAGTCAAAAGTATTTCACATTACTGAAAACCTCATTTCAATAAACCAGTAATAACAATAATAATAATGGTGATAATAATAATAATAATCAATGATAATAATGAGGATGATAAAAATCAATATTATTATTAATAACTAGCAGTACCCGCACAGCTTTACCCGTAGCAGAAAATTAAAAAGTCATTTGGTTCGCCTGTATATTTACAAATAATGGATGATGAATTTCTCGCCAATATGCTACATTAATTTGCTCGTCCATGTTATAGTAATTTACTCGTCTATGTTACGGTAATTCGCTTGGTATTGCTGCAGAAAAATTAAATCCACCAATGGTGGCTTTAACGTGGAACAGAAAAAGAACAAAATCGAATTTTCGAAAAATCGCTTTGAGGTACTCCCCCCAATGCTACGAACTAATTTTGTACGAAACTTTAAGAAAATCGGCCGAACGGTCTATTCGTGTAAGAGACATACAGACTTACAAACATTCAGCTTTATTATTAAAAAAGATAAAGAAAAGAAAACATAACAATAGTAATTAATAATAATAACCACCGTTTTCTTAAACGTACTTTTCGAAACTCCTATTTTCCAATAATTGCAAATATTATTTTTTCAACGATATCGTCGCCATAGATTAACGGTAAGATATCTCAGTGTCATTTCTGAGATTAGATATCTTACTGTTGCTCTGAGACGCCAATATATGTATTTATTTTCTTATTATTGATTATTATTAAATTTAGTTTTGTACTTACTTGGCAAATACCCTCTTCCCTGTAACTCATCCAGTACATTTGTAGGAAGAAATAGGTTTGAAAGTTCATATTTATCGACCATATCCCAGAGATACGTCGGAGTAAGAAAGTACGGTACTCCTTCGTAAAGGAGGGCCGTCAAACCCACGAAATGCAGAGTGGTCATGATATTCCATGATGCCCAGCCAACCTAAATGAATTAAGAAAGATGTTTTCGAAATATGTATCTTCTGATGAATATGTCAAGAACTTAATGTAAGAAATTTTAAAGGCATCAATGCGTAAGCTAAAATGCGTTTACATCCATTTTTACCTCAAAAACAACAACAACAACAACAACAAAAAACTTAACTAGGAATACCTTTTGTCAGAAGATATGATTATATGAAGCAATGCAAAAACCAAACAGGCAATAAATTCTACTCGCTAAAAATCTGCTCGATTCCATAAACGTATCACATTATTCTAAATTTTCTGACTCCTTTATTCTTGTTAAATTAAAATTCCATACAAATCAGTAAAATTTGCTTACAGGCGATCCTTTGAAATCTTTTTTTATGAGTTGAGTGGCACAAAAATTAAATTTGGTCTAATATAAAGAAAAAATGCAATAGGCTGCAAACATAGACTAATAATAAGAGTAGACCGAGCTTTCTCATTCTTGCTGATAAAGAAAATTGGTTCATAGATGTATCATGTGACTAGTGGAAGGGCTTGGCGAAGACTTTGGCAGCATGGTTGCTAGATGGCAGCATTATCTATAGTTTGACACTCGACATGTATTTTAAGACAATGTGTTTTCATTAAAAAAAACTTCCAGGTGCAGAGATTAAACTGTTTTTCTTTTAGTTATGCATTATTTTGACATTAGTAATAGTTTTCGATCAGTTTTCGGTAACTTTTATTTCATTTGGAGCTGTCAGCGTTGGCGTGAACGAAATGGCGTAAACGTTTTGCGTTAACGCAAAAATGTACTAATCGGTATCTTAAATTGAAATTGAAACTGTAGGTAAAAATCTTACCGTTTGCTAATTCTTCTTGGTCGCTTGCATCTTTTATTGCTTAGAGAGTTATTGAAATTGACTAAAGAAAATGCACAATACTATCTAAACGAAAAACTCACTATATTAACAAAATATTTACAACTTAGAATAACAAATTTACAAATCGGACTCCATAAAAGATCATTCTTCCGTGTTCCATCAATTCTATTTATTTTATTTCGCGCTGGCGTTGATCGTCTGCTACGATTAACGCCCACTGTTGCTAGGATATCCACCAGTCACATGGTTTGGTTTATGAGCAGCAAAAGGGTTGCCATAGCTCGGTCTACTCTTATTATTAGTCTATGGCTGCAAACGATATTTTAGATCCACTACAACTAGGACCATTCTGATTGGTGCATGAAACAAAATTATTTTAGAATTCAGAATGATGCTATTCGCAACTCCAACGAACTATAGGGGGCACTGAAGTCACTGTCTAATGGCGGAATTGAAAACTAAAACAAACGCACATGGTAACGAAGAAAATGCTAGTAGTGTTGTGATTTTTGTTCGTACGTATGATTGTTTCGCTTTATTCTTTTTAAATTAATTTTCAAAGTCTTGTGGATATTCTGGCCCACGTAGAAAGAAATGAGAATTCAAGAAGCATTACTAAACGTCAAACATTAATGCAAAGTACGTAGTTCATAGTTCTAAGCAGCCATTTTCACGATGTTGAATTCGATATTTATCAATTCTTGATAAAACTAAATAATAATTGTGGCCTGACAAGGATAACAATTAATGCTAGAAAATTTAATATGACATTACAAATTATTACCAAAAGAAGATGATACTTCTTTGCTTTGCTTTGGCTAGCACTTGTTTTCCATTTGTAGCTGAGTTATTTCTCTTGAATTCCCGAATCGGTTAATTTAAAAATTTTCTGTTTCGATTTTTCTAATTTCTGAGTTACGATTTAATTGTGTCATGTTATGCAAATCATCAACAAAATTCTCACGGATATATGGTGGTAGTTTTCTTTTCAGTTGATTGACCATTATTTCCTTTCACTTATCGAATTCTGTAATCTTTACTACCATTTTATTCCACTCATGATAAAAATTAAAAATGGTTTAACTAAAAACGCGAAATCTCGCCAAGGCTACTTTGCTCGCACAATACCAAAACTATATAACCCTAAACAAATTTGGCGATACCTTTCAGCTGAGAATAAAAGGAATAAAGTAAATTCTTTCTCGGTTATTCATTTTGTTCTACGATAATATATTCAAGAAAATATTTTGCATACTGTCCATTCCAACTAAATGCTGCTGTAAAATATGGTAAGTTTAATTAATTTAAGATTAAAAAAAAACCCATATTCTTACGAATTCATACAAACAATAAAATTTTTTACCTTGTATAACGTTATCCAAGTTTGTTAATCCAGTATTTTCGCTTTTACCAATTATTAAGGAAATAATGAAAACTAACATTATTTTGAGGAGCTCGAGAATACTACTAAGGGACGAATTAATTTCTGTAGCTGAAAGCAAACTAAGACACATCGATTGCGTTAATAAATACTCAGAACAAACTGCCTGTGTTTACGTCAACAGACACACGTGGAACGCTTCATTTGCAGTTTTGTAAATCACCGCAAGGTAGCGTATTCGAGCGCTGGAGTTCCGAATTAGTATGTTTTTTCTCGTGTAAAGATCTGGCAATGAACAAATTGTTTGTATTTTCAGAAAGTTTGATGGAATAAGGATTTTTTCTGTTAAAACATGCTTTAGAATTCTAAATTTAAAAGTAAGTGATAATTATTTTTAAAACTCAAATATTAATTTCGTAATAGATGATTGCAAAAAAGCTACTCAATGTAAAGTTAATTAGTAAGAATCGTGTTTCATACTTAACAATGCAAAGAGATCAGTCTGTTTATATTTGTTAACTGTTTAAAATTTCATTGTGTTTCACCTTTGCGAACATTTCTTTTCATGTTTGGGCACTTTGAAAATGTCTATAAAATTCAGAACGGGAATTCAAAAGTAGGAAGAACTAAATATCAAAAATTTTAAGGGTTTCTTGACTGTCGTTTTTTGATAGTTTTTTGAATAAACTGTATTTAACTGCATGAAGTCCCTTTTTGGTGCTGTAGTTTACAATGAGGACAAGTTTACTCATTTACATCCGATTACGAGATTTAGAGACGGTAGTTTCGTCCTTTATATGGACTCATCAATCTAGAATAGTCATAACCAAGATCTGGAGGCAGTTATCTTCTCATTAAAGTTGAGATTGGCTTCAAATTGGTAGCTAAAATTAATTTAACACTGCAGCAATAGTTCATAAGCAATGATACCGTTCAAGTCAGCCCAGCTTCTTACAATGAGGTATATAATATAAAGCAGTAGAGTTTGTTTGTTTGAACGCGCTGAACTCGGGAACTGCGGGTTCGAATTGAAAAATTCTTTTTTTAATGAATAATCCATTTATTGAGGAAGGCTATAGTATATGTAACATAACGCTATGACTAATAGGAGTGGAACAGCAATAAAAAATACTATGAAGACGGGAAAATTTATATTATAATATGAAATGCTCGGAACGCAAAAAACATGCGTAACCACTGTGGCTCGAGGTGAAAGTACGGGCTTCGTGATCCAATGAGTGTAGCTTTGAGTCAACCATGAGGCAAATCTCAAGGGTACTTTTTAGAGAACATTCTAAAAAATGCTAAAAATGATTTGTAAAAAAAAATTACAAGACGTATCAGTGTGTTATTTTTCTTATTAATTATTTAATTAAAAATGCTGAAGATTTTGTTTGTTTGAACGCGCTCATATATGAAACTACTGGTTCGAAATGAAAAAATCTTTTTCAGTTAAATAGTTTTAAATTCCAGAGAGACTTTATTAGGTCTTTTGAAAAAATGTGCACGCATTTTAGTTGAAGAAAAATAATCATTTATCAGAAGGGGGACGGTTTTTTTTTTTTTTTCCTGTTCAACGGACATCCTTTAATTTCTTAGCACGGGCATCGCCGAGCGAATACTGCTAGTGAGGTATATGGGTCGTTCCGACGAAAATGGTTAATTTCATGTATGGCACTTTTGGATTTTTTACAGAAAATTTGATAGTTAATATGAATTAATTACATTTTTTTCTTTATTCTTCATGCAATTTTGTACCATGAGGTATCTCTTGTTTTTAATATTTTGATTTAGGAATTAAAAAAAAAATATGTTATTCACAAAGGCAAACTCTTGATGTCCCAGCTTCAAAACAGTGACAGTTAAAGAGTGATTTAAGTAATTGCTTACATGCAATAACAAAAAAAAAAAATCCAATTATATTGCAACACCTTTTTTGTAACAATTTAAACAATAAATTTTTTTTAGAAAAATATTTTTTTAATGAAAATGCCGGGAATTTACAATTGTCCCTACAGTTTACAAATTTTGAAATGTCCACTCTGTTACAGTCATTAAAGAATAAAAGAATATTTTTACAAAAAAACTGGCAATACTTTTGAGATGACCAGATGGTAAAAACTAGGGCTCGACCGATGGCATTTTTTGGCCGATGGGCCGATGCCGATTGTTGGCCGATTGTTCAAAGATGGCCGATTGCCGATGGCCGATTGTTTTCCTCCAAATGGCCGATTGCCGATGGCCGATGGCCGATGCCGTTGGCCAATGGCAAAAAAAAAAAAAAATAAAAAAATAAATAAATAAATAAAAATGTAACAGAAATAAATTGATAAGACTGTGAGGGATTTAAAGGATCATTGATTCATTTCACTTTACTTCCTTTCTACGAATAACGAATTGTAATCACAAAAAAAGAAAAAAAAAACAGATTTCGACCTAAATTTCTATTTTACAATCACCCAATTTAAACTTCACAAGTTTTTTCGGCACATCTGTACATGCATATGTACCTAAGAACATAGAGATGACCGAAATATTCATTTTGAACTCCTCCTTAGTTAATTATCGCAAATTCTCTTGTGATGTCTTCATGCGCGTAAACTAGCGTCACTCAAAAACGTTATGAAATAGTAAGTTGAAAACTCATACGTACGTAGTATGATCTAAAAGTTCGAGGACAAGTTGTATAAAACCTTACCCTGAATAGTTCACATTACCGAAGTACATCTATCTACAAAATAGTCACCTTGAACGACTATGCACTTCTGCCAACGTTCGTATAGCTTTTAGAAAGACTCCTGGAAGACATTTATCGCAACCTCCTGTAAAGCCTCTTGCGTTGCTGCTTTAACTTCATCGTGGAGAAGAAGGCGACTTTCATGTTGAGGATGCACGGTTTGATTGCTCAGTACTCTAAAAAGACAAACAAATAACATAACGTTTCGTCAGACTTAGTTCCGTCTGACTTTTACCAAAACGTCTTTAATCTGTTCCCAGCAGAAAAAAAATCATTTGCATTTACGCCGCTTTCTTCGGTCAGGAGAAGATAAAGCTGCATCACAGAAGGTAGCGAAAAATGGCTTTCAGGAGTGTTTCCAAAAGTTATATGAACACAGGCAGAAGTGTAGTTCCTCAAGGTGACATTTTGAAGGTGGATGTGCTTCGGTAATGTGAACTATTCTGTGGAATGTTTTATACAGCTTGTCCCCCGAACTTTTGGATCGTACTACGTACAATCTGTAGTTATGCTTCTCCTTTTTTGACTGATGTATGATGGATGACAAAGAACAACAGCCAAAAAAAAAAAAAAAAAAGGAAGGAAGAAAAACAAAGAGACTGTTTAAATAACCAATTGTTTTTTTTAATTGAACACATAACTAAGATTTCAGTAATATCGTAATAATGTATGGATTTAGATACACTAAACATAGTTAAAAAACATTAAATTATGTTGTTTAATCATTCAAAAAACAAATTAAGAATAAAACTATGAAACCGTCGACAAATTACGCAATTCAAGTGGAAAGATCGCTCGTAGACATTTTTTTAGTCATCAAATTAAACAAAAAAGGTAACAGATAAATTACAATATTAAATCATAATAAGAATATTTTTATACTTATTTAAAATTTATGAATAGAAGAGTTTGCATTTTTATAAAAAAGTTATAACAGTGACAACAATTTTGCGAAAAACAGAAATAGCCATGAAAAGAGCGAAGTTCTTAAAACGCATCTACAATAAACAAACTCAATATTTACACAAAGTTAATAACTGAATACATATACTACTTGATCTAATGTTTGCACACGTAATATTGACAATCTTTTTAATACAGAATCGCTACCACCAACGCCTCGGAATAGTTTCTGAATCTACTTCAGCATTTCCGAAGAAAAAATTCAAAAGTCCCTTTGATTTCCGAATAATGTCACCATTCAAAACGTCTTTAATCAATTTCTTACATTAATGCTCTAAATTCTTCCTAAACAATAGATAAAGCTTGGAAAAAAAAAATCTCTAATTTTATGAATGGTGTTACTTTTAAACAACTCAGAAGTACAACTAGAGTTTAATTTCAGAAATTGAGGGAGTTGGAGGAGGGGCACGTATGTGTTCTCGAAAGTATAAAAATAGTCGTAAAAAATAGAGTTCAAAATAATCATAAACATTGAGCAGAAAAACCCTTTTAAAACTTGCACCCGAGTTTGTTTTGACGTGCACTGGCGGATTTAAAATATAGCAAATCTTGCGATTGCACGAGAGGCCCCATAACATAGGGGCACCGTAGAAGTTACAAAAATGGTTATGATAAATGTTTTACAACTTCTGCGATAAAGAAAACGGGCCCCAAACTTGCTGCTCCACCGAAGCGATACAGAAAAGACTGCATTACTGTGATTCATATTACAAGTATCGAAAAATTACCATCGGTTCAACAAGAATCTAACAAAATGAAAAAAAAAAAAAAAAAACGGTTTCGACATCTCATATTTGTTTCCACCGTCTCCAATTCGGCACTGTATCACCAAATGATCGTCAGTCTGAGACGCTATATTAGTTTTGTATTAAAATCAGTAATCAATAGCCACAAAAAATGAGTAAACAGGCTTTTCAGAACACCCGATCGAAAACAAAAAGGGAAGTGCGCAACTGGAACGTACGCACACCCCACATGCGAAAATTTAGCCTTCTACAGCTTATCATTTTTGAGTTATGACTTACATATAAGAGATATATACGTACATCCAGCCGCAAGAAACAACGCAATAATTAACTTGTTTGGTACCGGAACGCTCCAAAAACTCTTTCGGCGGTGACTAAAATAGAAATTTATGCTGAATTTTAAGTAAACAATTTTATATGAAAACAATATCTCCCTTTACTTTGTATTAAAAAAGTAAAACAACAAAGGTCCTTTTTTTTTCAAAAACATCGGCCAATTCCATCGGCTTTTCGATGTTTTTTGAGGCCGATGGTCCGATGTTTCCTGCAAGTTAGCATCGGCCGCCGATGCCGATGCCGATGGCTAAATTGTTGAACCATTGGCGCCGATGCATCGGCCAAGCCGATGCATCGGTCGAGTCCTAGTAAAAACTCCATGTATAGCTAATTCTAGTGGATTCAACAGTCAACAAGCAAGGTAAGATTCATTCTATGTCTCCGATAGTAAATTTGAGTAACAAAATGTCCATTATTTTACATTAATTTTACTAATTAAAATTTAGAAAAAAATCTAAATTACATATAAAGTAGTAATTTTAGAGTTACTCTTTGCTTTTGTGTCACTATTTTAACTGTTACTTTATGTTTAGGTTTAGAAAAAAAAATTTAACTAGGGTCAGACGGGGCAATTATGGGTCAAAATACCATAACATCGTAATATTTTCTTAAGTATAAAAGATAAAATGATTTAATTTGGCAAGGAGTAAGCTTACACAATTTAGAAATTATTCAAATAATCCCTTTACCTAAAATTACATTATTATTTATTTTATTTTAAATTAAATAAGTGACCAGGAATTACTACGTAAAAGGTTGGTGATCACTATTTACCCCGGAAAGAGAGTGACCCATAATTGCCCCGTGTGACCCTACTTTTTTGTCCACTCTGTTACATGTCCACTCTGTTACACTTCTTGCGTAACAGAATGGACTATATTTATGGAAATAGTAAACAATTCCCATATGCTATTGATGTTTTTCAAAAAGCTTAGCTTAACAAATTTATAGAAAAATTGAATTAAATGCAAAGTTTAAAAAAAATGAAATATTGTCTATCTATTTTCTCTGCTTAAACATAGAGATTACTTCTGTCTTCAATAATAGTGTCCACTTTGTTACAGGTTTATCCACTCTGTTACAGGTATATCCACTCTGTTACAGGAATATTTTAACTGATTTGATTGTAATTTTTTTTTAAATATTTAATTTGAAGGTTAATTTGCATAGAACTACACAATTACTCAACAGAATAATCCAACTTCAATCTTTTTTCAAGTTTTTTTCATATAATAATCTAACTTTTGCAAATGGTTTTTTAAAATTTTGTATTTTTGAGTAAGATAATTAGCAATAAAACTTAAATGTGCCTTTTACAATGGCATTTTAAGCATTTGTATGAAAGATATGTTTCATTTGTTTATATTAAACAAAAAAAAAATCAAAAAATAATTGAAAATTTTGAATTTGTTGTTGTTTTTAAATGTGTAACAGAGTGGACAAAATCTTTCATTTCTGATAAGAAACACCGAGAAAATTGGACATTAATACCAAGTTGAGCTAATTAATTTTTACAGTTCAGATAAATTAAACCCTTTTGCCATTATTTGGCATTAATTTTTGTTGGATTAGATGACTTTGAAAAAAAAAGGTTTTGAAAACTGAAATGTACCATGTTCACCGGAATGACCCATATACGAGCATAATGCTCAATATTTTTATTTTTCACCTTTTAGAAAACTAAGCAATATAGATTTTTGAATTATAATTAACGGCAAAATAGTATCACTTTTTTTTTAAAGATAAGTTCGCTTGTTACTGTTTGTTGATGTGACTGTTTCACTTATTTTCTGATATTTCAAGTTACACATAAGATTGTTCTTGATTTTACGCGTGACAAACCTAATATTATATTTTTATGCAGAAAACACACAAATGATACTACTGATCATCAAAAAAGAAGATTTGAAAAATAGTTTCATGCGCTTTTGCTTTCTTTAACTACAGAAACATTAAAGAAAGATATCTACACAACATCACATCTAAGGGAAAATAATCTGAATGATTTAAAGTTAGAACAAACAGTCGTCAGAACTAAATTGTAAACTGTAAGCTATATTAACACTTTGTTTACTAATAGAAGTTCTCGGTCATAAGTTTTCTTAAGTTCTTGTCGTAAAACCCTAGCAGGACTTCTAAGCTTCAAATTGTTTTCCCATATTATTAATAGCATTGATAAAAAAAAAAATTACCGGTGACATTGAAAGCCGTGCTCCTTTTCTGTTCAATTCGGTATGCAATCCAAAATCTCTAGCAGCAGTTAGAAGAAGCTATAAAGTAAAAAAAAATGTTCATTACACATGATGTCTAAAACTAAGATACTATCAAATTTAAAACGAACTTTTATTCAACCTTTAATACTACAATATGTGTATGTCTTCATTTTTAATCCTCCAAAACTCAAGCCGCGCCCGGAACAAAATACAGTCGAATCTCGATAACTCGAAGTTTATAACTCGAATATTTCTGTATCTCGAAGTTTTTATCTGGTTTCAAATTCTTGAGACTGTCGTGGGAACTTCCCATAACTCGAACTAAAAATAACTCGAACGTTTTAGCCGGTCCCTTGGATACCAAGAGAAAACAAAAACTTGTAACATTCACTTGCCGTCCAAAGTACACTGGTTATCATGAATTAAGGAAAAATCACAAAAATGACGATTACTCAAAAAGTTACACGTAGAATTTTATGTAACTTACACGCAATATGCAACACATAGTAAGATATATAAATAACATAACAAGAAATTATCAGACAATTATGGCAGTATAGAAATCCATAAAATGAAAAAATCAAAAGTGTCAGTTTGCTATAGGAAAAGTGCCTTAAATGTGGAATGTGTTCCCCTCTAGATGCAATACAGCATATGCAGCGATGTGTGATGCTGTCAATTATGCGGTCTATCAGTTCCACAGGAAGCGGGAGCCATTGTTCTTGCAAAGCAGTATCAAACGCGGCAAGGATCTGAGAGGCGGGTTGAGAGCAGCTAGACGTCACGCTAGGCCTAAAACATCCCAAACGTGCTCGATAGGATTCAAGTTCGGGGATCGAGATGGGTCCTCCATGCGGAGAATTGTAGGCTGTTAAAGATAATCAGCTACGATGCGAGCTCTGTGTGGTCTTGCGATATCGTCCTGTAACATGAAAGCATAACCAATTGCTCCGGCATATGGCGCACATAATCATCAAGGATGTCATCTATATAAACCTGAGCATTCATGGTTCCCTTTGGAAAACAAATGGAGGTCTGTACGTCCACCTAAAGACATACCACCCCAAACCCAGACACAGCTTCTTTCGTAACCATCTCTTTCGCGGATGTTTGACGGATGATAACGGGTTCCAGATATCTCCATATCGAATAACAGCTACTATGGCTTAATAGACTAAATCTAGACTCATCCGTAAAGAGAAAAGCCCACCATTGATCAGGCGTCCCGTGGATATGTTTTCGTGCCCACTGTAAACGGTCCCTTCCATAGTAAAGTGTGAGTGGCACACAAATGGCTGGTTGCCTCGCATACAGACTACTTTCGTAAAGCCTCCTACGTACTTTTGACGTTGACACCAACCTTCCAGTGGATGCAGAAAGGAAGGATCTGAGATTAGTCGGAGTAGCGGCTCTATTCCTACGTGCACATAACCTCAAAAATTGGTCATTGGCGCACGTCGTAGCCGTTGGCCGTAATTGACTGAACCTCTTGGAGGCCGAATCTGTCGTTTGAAATTAACCCCAAAGTCTATGTACCACAAAAGAACTTACTTTAGCTATCGGCTACTTCTGTTTGACATTGCCCTACCTCTAGTCTCCCAATTGCTCTCCATCGAAGTTCTGTAGGCAAATGATGCCTGGAAGTCATTGCTACAAAATGGCTATCTCGGATTTCTTATGGCAGTATCGCAGCGCAGTTTATAGGCTTGCTCTCAAACGTGGAGTTATTATGCTTCTCACAGATGACGCACTCCGATTTCAGCGCCACTAATTTGGATATTGCAGTTTTATTGAGCAACTCTTACTCAGCAAAATATTTAATTTTTACACGGTTTGGCTTATTTTTGAGAGAGTTATCGCATTTTTTGTGATTTTTCCTTAATTTATGATAACCATTGTATTTCGTAATGATTGTTTTTTGTCTGATTATCGCAGGGGGAGAGGGAGGGGACGGTTTGCTAGTTGGATTAACGTAGGTGTTTTTCTCATTGAGCAAATGTTCTTATGATTTGCGGAAAATTTATATATTTTTCTGTTTCTTCAAACATTAAACCAAACCTAAGTGTACTAAAATAAATAAAGAAATCAATTACATATTTTATCTGTTGATTTGAGAGAAATAGGGGCTGTGATAAAAATTCTCACGCGCGAAATCGCAGATTAATTTTTGACGAAAGTTCTGGAGGATTAACCGTGAAAAAGAAGAAAAACGACACAGCATATATTTCATTCGTAAAATTTATAAGACACGTTTATGTTACTTTTAAAGATATCAGCGCAGATCGGCAAGAAAGATTCGATTCTAACGTGCTCAAATTTTCATGGCGTTACGGCTTTGATATAGTTGTGCACATATGACTTCAAAAGGAATAGAAAAAGGTTGGGTACTGTTAGGTTAGGTCTTTTTTGTTATTTTTTGTTCCTGTATTCGGAGTGAGGTGTATTAAAAACTCGTGCAGCGCCGGCAGAACAGTATAAAAAATTATTCTAAACTTCTCACTCATTTTAAATTACTTCAGAGCGAAGCTAAAACTTTAGCTATTTTATTGCACCGAAACAAACTCGAAATATTTTCGAACATTCAAAATTTTTGAATGTTTTATTCTTTTTTTACTCTTTTGATACCATCTTTTGATGACCTCTTTTGATCTTTACAACCTTGATTTATATGTTAAAATTAATAGAAAATGCAGCCCTATTTTCAGACATAAAAAGTTCAAAATTCTCTCTAGATCTTCAAGGGTTTTGAGGAAATAAACACCTTTAAATTTTTAGCATAGCGAATTACGCTATTTTTTCATTATAAATTATATCGAAAAATATGAAAATATTAAAATGAATGAGGCCGATCTCACGTACCTTAGGTCCAACGACCTCCGATTCTACCTATCTCTTAACATTTTTTTTACTATCACTTAAATGACTGTTACATTTTTACAATAAATACTTTTAAAGTGTCAAAGTTTAATAGAAAAACTAGGGGGCTCCACCCACTGTTCACTACGCTCGTCCATTGTATCCAACGATACCAGTATTCACCTGGTAGCAGACATTGTCAGTTCGGAGGAGATAGATTTACAGACATACACAGACAGATGCGCTCAAAAACTAATAGTATAGATAATAATTAATACGTTTATTAGTTTTTTCATAATTACTCTTTATTTTTAAATCTTTTCAACTATGTAAATACTAGAAAAGTCATTGAATATCTCACCCCTGACCCATGCACTAAAGCCTTCGGAAGTCCTGTAGTACCAGACGTATAACTTATAAAAATTGGATGATTTACTGACACTTGCTCGAACTTTATAGGAGGAACAGAACCATCAGGATTTCTCCCCAGCGCAAGGAATTCATCCAACCAGCAGCTAGAAATAAAGTAATCATTTAGCGATTCTGCACAACATTACTTGAAAAGAAAAAAATAATTTGTCCACTACTCATGTGGTTTAATTTGTGCACTCATGAGGGACAGTTGGGGAAAAAAAGGAAATAGGGTGTTTAAAGGAAAAAATATTTTGTGCGTGTACTTATTGGGACAGTTGGGGTAAAGGGAACCACTGTTTTTAAAAGGGGAAAAAATAATTTGTAGGTACACTTGTGTAAGGTCATTTGGGGTGTAGGGATACAGAGTGTTTAAAGGGAAAAAAATTGTACATGTACTCATTAGGCACAGTTATGAAAAAGAGAAACACTATATTCAAGGGAGAGAAAAAAAAATGTGGGTGTACTGGTGTAGGGTCAATTGGATGCAGGGAAGCAGGGTGTTTAAAGGAAATTAATAATTTCCCTGTTCTCATTTTAGGGTTAGTTGAGGCAAAGGACAACAGGATGTTTAGACTAGAGTGTTGGAGAGATCCCAGAGACTTGGGATGCATTGAATCTGTGATTTCTTTCTGAATGTGGTCGAAATAGGTGGACAATCACTAGAGGGTAAATGAGTAGTTAAGGGCGTAGTTCAGTTTCTTTTTTTTTTTAATTGCTTTGTTATTGGATTTGTTTCAGTTCTAGTTCATAGAAGTAACCAACTCTCAAGTTGTTAAAAATGTTGCACTTTTATCGCTCTGAAATTTTTATTAGTTTTCAACTATGATTTAAAAAATATTTTTTGACATAAACTGGAATGCACTGGTTTGGCCAGTTATACTCATACTAGCTTAGTTACGGCCATACTCAGAGAAAGTGATGTTTCATGCTATCAAATTCATTATTTTCAGGAATATAAACAAAAAAGGTTTCAAACATATTTTTAAAAAACAAGTCTTACAATATAATCAAATTTCAACTTACCAATTCGAGCAACATGAAAATTCAAAAATATGAAACTGAAAAATCACGGTTGAAATATTCGTCTAGACAGCAACAAAAATTATCAAGTAAACAAAATAAATCGATCTATTCTGTTGCTGCATTTTTTTATTGATCGTCTGCCAAATTTAACTTATGTTTCATTATCAACTCTAAATAAAATCAGGAAAAAAAATACCGCTAAAGAATAAAGCTTATGATAATAAAGGCAATTTTCAGAAATATGACACCCTTATTCGCAACTCCAGCGCTCGAATACGCTACCTTGCGGTGATTTACAAAACGGCAAAAGAAACTAAAACATTGCCACGTTGCGTTCCACGTGTGTCTGTTGACGTAAACACAGGCAGTTTGTTCTAAGTATTTATTAACGCAATCGATGTTCTTAGTTTGCTTTCAGCTACAGAAATTAATTCGTCCCTTAGTAGTATTCTCGAGCTTCTCAAAATAATGTTAGTTTTCCTTCAAAAAAGTATTAAATGGTGGAAGCGTAAACAAGAAAACTCTGGATTAACAAAATTGGATAACGTTATACCAGGTAAAAAATTTTATTGTTTTGTATGAATTTGTAAGAATATAAGTTTTTTTTTAATCTTAAATTAATTTAACTAACCATATTTTACAGCAGTGTTTAGTTGGAATAGGGAGTATGCAAAATATTTTCTTGAATATATTAACGTAGAACGAAATGAAAAATGTTTAACCGAGAAAGAATTTACTCTATTGCTTTTATTCTCAGCTGAAAGGTTTCGCCAAATTTGTTTAGGGTTATAGTTTTAGTATTGTGCGAGCAAAGTACCCTTGGCAAGATTCCGCATGTTAGTTAAACCATTTTTAATTTTTATCATGAGTGGAATAAAATGGTAGAAAGATTACAGAATTCGATAAGTAAAAAGAAATAATGGTAGATCAACTGAAAAGAAAACTACTACCATATGTCCGTGAGAATTTTGTTGATGATTTGCATAGCATGATATAATTAAATCATAACTCAGAAATTAGAAACATTCGAAACAGAAAATTTTTAAATCAACCGATTCGGGAATTTTAGAAAAATAACGCAGCTACAAATGCCAAACAATAAGCGCTAGCCAAGCAAGGCAAAGAAGTATCATCTTCTTTTGATAATAATTCGTAATGTCATATTAAATTTTCTAGCATTAATTGCAAAACAGTAAGCGCTAGCCAAACAAAGCAAAGAAGTATCATCTTCTTTTTATAATAATTCGTAATATCATATTAAATTTTCTAGCATTAATTGTTATTCTTGTCAGGGCACAATTATTATTTAATTTTGTCAAGAATTGATAAATACCGAATTCAACATCGTGGAAATGGCTGCTTAGAACTACGAACTGCGTAATTTCATTAATTTCTAACGTTTAGTAATGCTTCTTAAATTCTCATTTCTTTCTACGTGGGCCAGAATATCAACAAGACTTTGAAAATTAATTTAAAATGAATAAAGCCAAAAAATCATGCATACGAACAAAATTTACTAGGCTTCTTATCATTTTCTTCGTTACCACGTGCGTTTGTTTTACCTTTTTCGTCCGCCATTAGAAAGTGGCTACAGTGCCCCCCATAGTTCGTTGGAGTTGCGAATTATTTTGCTTTAGAATTGACAAATCATCACGCTTTGGAAACGAACTAAAGAGAATTTAAAAAAACTCTTTAAGCCTCTTGTGCAGATTTAAAGCCCCATATAGATCTAACATGCCTTACAGATTGCCTGAAAAGTTTGTGTTTGTGAATTTTAATAGCAATCAAAATACAGTAGACGCCGCTTAATGTGATCACGGTTAATGTTATCATTCGCTTAATGTTATCAGAATCACGAAGTCCCGGAACACTTGTATGTTAACACACTTTACAAAAGTCGAATATTGTAATCAGCGTCTTCGTTTATTGTTATCACTTTTTCATAAACTTTCACTTTTCCCCCCGTTTTTGTTCCCCAATAAACAGAAATACATAGGCAAAGCCTGACTAGACTAACTTTCTGTGTAGCATTTTGTGGTTTTCAATAGCAGTTCAAATTTTTTCTAGGAATGAAGCTACAGAAAGTTCGCCCCCAGTGACCACAGACTCCCCCTAAGAAGACTTTATTTTGCACCTAAAAAAATTCAGTCGCTGGACATGTTAAAGGCATTGATGTAGGACCTCCATTGTTGCCATTACTTTGTAAACTATTAAAGAATTGTGTCGAGATTGAAAACAAAGCGAAGTTAAATCAAAATTTAAACAACAAGCAAAACCATGCTGGAAAAGATAGAAAAGCTGAATGTGCATTAAAACTGGTTTACGGATGTCAGGGAAAACGGTCATATTTTACTTCACCTATTACCATGTGATTAAAAATTGCATAATTTACCTTTAACTTTTTATAATTCAGATATTCCCATTCTGTTAATTTAATAATTTATAATTTAAAACTGCGCTTAGTTGAGTCATTGTGATTTTAATTTGAGGTTGCCAAAATAAATGCACCTTAATTGGAAAGAATCATTATTTTATGTCCCCTGGATTCTTTTCGGTTATTGTTATCAAATTGTATTTGTCCCAAAGTGATCACAATAAGCGGCGCCTACTGTACTTACAAAATTCAAAAAGAAAAACATGGGGTGCATGCACGACATGGATATAAAAAGTATAAAGAGTACATACATATACATATTTTCACGAAAAAAAAACTATCGATGATTTCGCGTTTTGAATATTTTGTGAATTTACTATTAACAGAATCAAAATTTGATTACAATAAATAAAGTTTAGGTATATTTCACGAATCTTAAATTTTCTCTATTACAACGGGCTCGTGAAAATTAAAGCCTCCTGAAAAGAAGTGCTTTTCAGTATTTCAATTGACCTAGAATAAATCGCGTAAGTGGAAGGGGGCGGCAGATTTCAAATCTGCCTAAGGGCGGCATGAAGCTAAATTCGGCCCTAATGAGACGCATGCGATGAAATTCTCTGACTAAATATGCAGGGATGCTCAAGGGAAGAGGGGGGGGGGGGGTATCATGGCTTAGAGTTAAAAATTTTTGGTGGTTGTATTAAAGGGTCTCTTTTTTGGGGGGGTTGTTTCCGCTCATGGGAGAGTGCTCCGCTGCGTTTGAATGGGGTGGGCCATTGCACTTGATGGAGCTAGGCATGGACACTCTTGAAATAAAAAATACAATTGTTTGATTGTTTAACCTGTATGTTCTGTCTATAAATTATACTATACCTGTTTCTAATACAGCTAATATCTTTTGACTTTGAGTCACGTTTTGATGGCACTACTACAACATTTGTCAGCGAAGGCAACCCTAAATGAAATAAATGTAAGAAACAGTGATTAATTTTTACTTTAAAATCCACACGATTCATATTGGATTCTTATACAATACTGTTGAAATGTAAGCTAAAACGAATGACCACATTTCATTTTTCAACTAAAAAACCAAAGCAAGGGGAAATATTGCGTCATCAAAGATAGCCTAAAACAATGACCTCAGTTTTAAAATATTTCCACGCTATATCCTTGATGACGTTTGAAGGAGAGTCAAGGTTCACAGGCGTACTCCAGAAATGTTTCGTCATTGAAGTTTTAAGCTATTTCTGGCTGTATGTTGTAACAATTAGATTAGGTGGTGGATGCTCTCTCTCTCAGATATTTGTTTAGATTGAAAGCCTGAAAATGCACTTTTACACTTAGGCCACGTTTCGGGACGTCAGGAACGGAAAAGGCTTGAAGTTTCTCCCCTGAGTTTTTTTTTTTAATGAGGTTATAAAAACGCAATTTAAAGCTATCTTTGGTGATTGTGAATGAAGGAGTGGCAAGTTGTGGAACTCTCTTCCCTAAAAACACATTTCCAAGCTACATTTGGCGCCTTGAAACTTGTTTGAAATTGAAGTCCCAAAAACCCATTTTAGGCTATGATTGGTATAGTTTCGAGGTTAGGAGCTCAAAAAGGGGAGAATCCTAGAAATGGAATTTTAAGTTATCTTTTTATCTTTGATGTAAAATTAGGGAAAGGATGGAGGTTAAAGGCCTAGAAACGCTATTTTTGGCATTGCATCTATATAGTACACGCATCCGTACTTACATAAAACTTCATTGTTTCATGGGAATATGACCCTGTTTTGCTACGCCATTGCTGCGTAAATATGACATTTAGCAGTCTAGAAAAATAACTAGTGAACTCAGCAAAAAAAGCGTCGCAAATATTTCGACGAAACGAAGATTTTGAAAATCGAACACTGCATACTACTTCGATTTAGTTTACTTCATTTATACACGAATAGAACAAAATTTTTGACCTCAAAATTCGTTTGATCGAATGCGAAAAACTCCTTTTTTTGCTTTCAAAGTAAGATGAAACTAACGGATACCATTGAACATTGTATGTCATTGAACTTTTCAACTACGTCTTCCAGGTAAAATTGGCATCTTTTTTCCTTCTTGGACAATTCTTCTTGTAAAACTGGAATAATTTCTGTAAGAAATTCTGTAACTGTCTGATACATTTGCAATCAATCAATTTTTGGCAAACATCGAGCTTTTGGGTGTGTAAAAATCATTCGTTTGATATTTTATCAAACCAATAAAAGCTAAGTAAATCGTCGTAATTCCAGAAAATTGCTCTCAAATTTGAACAATTTATTTCGAGCACAACTGTAATGTGTTATGAAGATCTACCGCATAGTTTCTCTAAGTATGGTCCACGAACCGCTGTGGATCCGCCAGCTCATTTTAGGAGGTCTGCGGTGGTCGGCAGCTGAAACGAATGAAGTAAGTAAAAATAGTTGCACACGTTGAGTAGTCTTATTTTTGCTCAAAAAAGAAACACTTATAAGAATTATGTACGCATATTTTGGGAGAAAAAAATAGTACCTGTTTTGCAAACACAGGGGCTCAACGAACCCCTTAAACACATGGTTTTAACACCCATTGCCAATCCTGATAGAGTATATTGTACACTTATAACGACTGTTATATGAGGACCGACATTGAGTACCTAACACATAATTAAACACAGTTGTACCGTTCCGCATGTTGTTCGCAAACTGCAATAAATGCATTATTACTAATAAACTTGTAATAGAAATAATTTAATAATATTTATTCTTAAAAATTCATTTCTAACTTTATTTTTGCTACCATAGTCCTTAATAATGATGTTAAGTCATGAAAACTAGACATTAGTTCTAAAAAGTATAGACTCAAACCTGCTTTTGTGCGGTAGATAGGGGCCACATAAACAAAATCGCATTAAAAAAAATCGCTCAGAATTACCCTATTAAGCACTCTTTTTAACGATAGGCTAATCAATTGAGTTCCAATTTGTGTGAAATTTCCATAGACCGCACAAAAAAGTCGCACAAGAAAAGACCGCACA
The DNA here is from genome assembly GCF_026930045.1 of Uloborus diversus. Classification (NCBI taxonomy): domain Eukaryota; kingdom Metazoa; phylum Arthropoda; class Arachnida; order Araneae; family Uloboridae; genus Uloborus; species Uloborus diversus. Next base: position 149,908,013 of record NC_072732.1, on the reverse strand, counting down.
AACACAGGTTTGGATGTACTGAAAAATGAATAAATAAGACGAAAAATACGTCAATACACGTTAGAAAATAAGAATAGAATGTGTCATATAATGTTTTTTTTTTGCTGGGGGGGGGGTCTGCAAAGTTGCTGCGTTTTTAGGAGAGGGTCTGTAGTGGTCTGAACTTTAAGAACCTCTGATATACTGAACGAATTCTGTGCTATACGCAGTAAATATTACGTAATGCCAGGTACATAGTATTCATCGGCCTTCTTTATCAGATCGATACTCTAGGGCTCGACCGATGGCATTTTTTGGCCGATGGGCCGATGCCGATTGTTGGCCGATTGTTCAAAGATAGCCGATGGCCGATGGCCGATTGTTTTCCTCCAAATGGCCGATTGCCGATGACCGATGGCAAAAAAAAAAAAAGAAAAAGAAAAAAAAAATCAAACAGAAATAAATTGATGAGATTGTCAGGGATTTAAAGTATCATTAATTCATTTCACTTTACTTCCTTTTTACGAATAAGGAATTGCAAACACAAAAAAAAAATAGATTTCGACTTAAATTTCGATTTTACGATCACCATATTTATACATATACTCTTGTGATGTCTTCATGCGCGTAAACTTGCGTCCCTCAAAAACGTTATGAAATAGTAAGTTGAAAACTCATACGTATGTAGGTAGTATGATCTAAAAGTTCGAGGACAAATTCTATAAAAGCTTACCCTGAATAGTTCACATTGCTGATGCACATCTATCTACAAAATAGTCACCTTGAACGACTATGCACTTCTGCCAACGTTCGTATAGCTTTTAGAAGCACTCCTGGAAGACATTTTTCGTAACCTCCTGTAAGGCCTCTTCCGCTGCTGCTTTTAATTTCATCGTGGGGAAGAAGGCGACTTTCATGTTGAGGATGCACGTTTCGATTGGTCAATACTCTGATATGACAAACAAATAACATAACGTTTCGTCGGACTTAGTTCCGTGTGATTTTTACCTGTTCCCAGCAAAAAAAAAAAAAAAAAATGCGCGCCGCTTTCTTCCGTGAGGAGAAGATAAAGATGCATCATAGAAGGTAGCGAAAAATGTTTCCAGGAGTGTTTCCAAAAGTTATATGAACACTGGCAGAAGTACACAGTCATAAGACGACCTTTTGAAGGTGGATGTGCTTCGGTAATGTGAACTATTCTGGGTAAGGTTTTATACAGCTGTACAGCTGGTCATCGAACTTTTGGATTGCACTACGTACAATCTGTATAGTGTGTAGTTGTGCTTCTCCTTTTTTGACTGCTGTGATTAAAAAGAAAGAACAACGGCAAAAAAAAAAGAGTGTTTAATAACCAATTGATTTGTCTTTTTTTTTAATTGAACATATAGCTTAGATTTCAGTAATATTGTAAGAATGTATGGATTTAGGTACATTAAACATAATTAAAAAACATTAAATTATGTTGTTTAATCATTCAAAAAAAAAATTAAGAATAAAACTATGAAACAGGAATATTTTTATACTTATTTAAAATTTATGAATAGAAAAGTTTGCATTTTTCAAAAAATCCTATAACAGTGACATAAATTTTGCTGGAAAAAGAAGTAGCCATGAAAAGAGCGAGATTCTTAAAATGCAACTACAATAAAAAAAACTCAATATTTACACCAAGTTAATAACTGAATACATATACTACGTGATCTGATGTTTGCACAATATTGAGCAGTTGGACTGTTTAATCTTTTATGAAGCTTTACAAACAAGTTCAAATTAATTTTTTCAATTTAACAATAATTTTCGGAAATTTAAAAAAATTGCATAATAGAAAATCCTTGAAACTTTTAGTAAAAAAACTAAAATAACTTATTCATTGATTTTATATAAATACGTAAAAATAGTTACAACAGAAAAAAAAAATCGATTGCTATTAATAATGCAAAAAAGACGGCGCATTACGAAATATAAGTGAAACAAGTATGAGAAATACGCAAAATGGCACTCCTTGACCAAAACAAATAATCGCTAAATATTTAAAAAATGCTTGAAACGACGAGGTAGGGTTAGGGGATCACCCTCTGATTTTGGAGTAACTCACACTTCGGCCCCAACCTCGGCCTCATTTTTTAGTACAGAACCGCTACCCCCAACGCCTTGGAAGAGTTTCTGAATCTACTTCAGCACTGAAAAAATTCAGAAGTCCCTTTGATTTCCGAATTATGTCACCATTGAAAACGTCTTTAATCAATTTCTTACATTAATGCTTTAAATTCTTTCTAAACAATAGATAAAGTTTGAAAAAAAAAATATCTTTAATTTTATGAACGGTGTTAGTTTTAAACAACTCAGAAGTACAACTAGAGTTTAATTTCAGAAATATAGGGAGTGGAAGGAGGGGCACGCAAATGTTCTCGGAAATTCAAAAAATAGTCGTAAAAAATAGAGTTCATAATAATCATAAACATTCAGCAGAAAAACCCTTTCAAAACTTGCACCCGAGTTTGTTTTGACGTGCAGTGGCGGAATTAAAATATAGCAAATGTTGCAATTGCGCGAGAGGCCCCATAACCATAGGGGCACCTTAGGAGTTACAAAAATGCTTACGATAAATGTTTTACAACTTCTGTGATAGAGAAATAGGGCCACAAAATGTATTTCGACGGGCCCCAAACTTGTAACTCCGCCAAAGCGATCAGAAAAGACATAACTGTGATTCATATAACAAATACCGAAAAATTACAAATTGCCGTCGGTTCAAAGGGACTCTAATAAAATGACACAAAAACCGGTTTCGCCATCTCATATTTGTTTCCATGGTCTGAGATGCTATATTAGTTTTGCATTGAAATAAGTAATAAATAGCCACAAAAAATGAGTAAACAGGCTTTTCAGAACACCCGAGCGAAAACAAAAGGGGAAGTGCACAACTGGAACGTACGCACACCCCACATGCGAAAATTTATCCTTCTACAGCTTACCATTTTTAAGTTATGACTTAGGAGAGATGCATACGTACATCCAGCTGCAAGAAACAACGCAATAATTAACTTGTTTGGTACCTGAATGCAGTATTAAAAACTCTTTTAGGGGTGACTAAAATAGAAATTCATACTGAAATTTAAGTAAACAATTTTATATAATAACAATAACTCCCTTTACTTTGTACTAAAAAATAAAACAGCAAAAGTCCTTTCTTTTTCAAAAACATCGGCCAATTCCATCGGCTTTTCGATGTTTTTTAAGGCCGATGGGCCGATGTTTCCTGCAAGTTAGCATCGGCCGCTGATGCCGATGCCGATGGCTAAATTGTTGAACCATCGGACAGGCCGATGCATCGGTCGAGTCCTACGATACTCTACTGGATCGACCCGCCGGTCGATCGATTGGACGGTATTGACCATTTCGATGATACTTGTTGCTTAAGACGATATTTATTAACTTTAAAAAAAAAAAGAACCTATTTGTTATCATAAGTTTAAAATAAACTCTAGGTTGACGTTATTTCTTTCTTGTTTTCTGTTTTTTTCATTCACTAACTTTTTCTTACCATCAACAATTTCTTTCACTTTTTGTAGCATTTCGATTTCTTCGCCATCGTTACGAAACCTATCAATTGTGAACAGGATTTTAGGTTCCACCTGTACAAATCTATTGAGCACCGCCTGAAAAAGAAATACTTATTATATTCACCACTTTTATTAAAAGTTAAATTCTGAATATGAAAAACAACAAAAATGTTTAAAATCAACGCAATTAATTGTTAAGTGTTTTTAGCATTGCCAAGAATGTGCTCGTTATTTAGGGGTTTTTTTCTTCCTATTATATAATTTTTTTATCTCTTGGTGCGAATTTTCAATACGTAGGTCAAACCTATTCCGATATTATTCAGAAGCAGTCATTTATTTTACGGTTTTTTTTTTTTTTTTTTTGCTTGTGAAAAAGAAATCAATTTGTTTTTCCACGGTTTTTCTCAATTCTAACAGCTATCCCACTGATTGAAAAGGACTATCTGACTGTATGGATGAAAAGTGTGGTTTAATTTGTTTAGCAAATAATTTGGCAAAACCCGAAAATGAAAAATAAAATAGTGTTGCAATTTTTTTGAAAGACAACTGGAAAACCCATATCTAGCTGCGCCACTGGTTTCAAAAACACCGAAATTGTGTCTAAATTAACCCGAAATTTCACAAACGTTATACAGTGAAACCTGTGTGAGTTGACCACTTGAGGTGCACTACTTTAGTGGTCAACTTAAACAGGTGGTCAACTTATAGAGGTTGAAAAAGATGATGTGGATCTAATTCTGTGCCTGAAAATAGCGGTCAACTTAGACAGGTGGTCAACTTGCAAGAGTGGCCAACTTTACAGGTTTTACAGTACAAATTAATCTAAAGAACCATTTGCGAATCAGCAACAGACGTTTTATGCTGACACACTCAAGCCCCATGTAAATAAATAAATAAATAAGTAAATACAGTACTTGTGCTCCTAATAAAGGTAAGGCTCCAGTCCAAATAGCGCCTATACTAGTAACACCAATGCATGCAAACACAGGCTCTTGTCTGTTAGACATATAACCTAAAAAAATAAAGTGTTCCAGTTAAGTATAGTAGAATAAGTTGTAACTATAGATTAAAAAATACTATGAATATGCAACAACAAACTGCTTGTAACAACCAGGATCCTTGGTAATAAACTATAGTTGGAACAAGCCTAAACCGGCAGCACCGCAATGCTGTGATTAGGATCTACGTAGCCTTCACAATTCTGCCAGGTTAGGTTTGCCCCGACCTGGTATTGGCTTAATTATAGGGTTGAAAAAAACGGATAGAGAAATGTATCGTGTAATTTGTCCATGGAGTTTTTATTTAATGTTAAAGAACTATCAATGAGGTAAAATAAAACGAAATTGAAGCCAAGGTAACTTTTGAATTGTTGTTGTTGTCGTGTGTCAACCAGGCCTCCAATTTCGGATACAATGCATCACTTTTCCAACTGTACCGTAATTTGGTATGAAATCCGACTTCCACAATACACAAATGCCATAAGGACCCGTTTATACAGTAGGCAACCATTTGCATAATTAAAATAGAGTTTTATTTTTGCCATTAACTAAGAGTTTTTATTTAATATTAAAGAACTGCCAATGAGGTAAAATAAAAAACAAACTGAAGCCATGGTAATTTTTGCATTCTTGTTGTTGTTGTTATTGTTGTCTACAAGGCCTCCAATTTCGGATACGCTGCTTCACTTTTCCAAATGTACCGTAATTCGGTGTGAAGTCCGGCTTCCACAGTACGCACATGCCACAAGGACCCATTTATAAAGTAGGTAACCATTCACAGCATAACAACACATTCACACAAAGAAAGAACAAGAGCACAATATACTTCAGTAAGGTCTCAGAAACCCCCCCCCCCCCGATAGTCCAACTTACAAACAGCTCTATCCCCTTTCTTCAGTTCACACTTCTTCAGAGCAGCTGCATACAATTGCACCTCTTCATACATTTCAGCGTAAGTAACTGTCTCCGTTTCCTTATCTTCTCCTGGGAAACAAAAAAAAAAAGAAAGAAAACAAGAATTTATTAGGAAAATTCCTTAAAATGTGCTACGTACGGTGATTAAAGCAAATTATAGGTTTCAAATATTTAAAACTGCGCTCGAGTTGCAAAAAAAACCTTTGTGAATAACATGATAAAATTTTTATGAGAAAAAGAAATAATTACTTGAAAAAATAAATAAATAAAACCTGAAACAAGTTTTAATAATGTACTGTATTTAGCTGCTTATTGTTTGCTGCCATTGTGAGACAGACGATCAGAGAAAAAACAGTCATACCTGTCCAATTTTTTTCGTTGGATAAAGCAATTCAAAAAATTAGGGAAAAAAAAACAGAACCTTTTAAATAGCCGACAAATTAAAAACGTTCCTCATGCACAAAATCTACTCATCCAATATTCAGTTAACGAGACGTTACAAAGATAGAAATACGTGAAAGAACAATTAATCCCGGTGTTATATTAAAGAGCGTGAATGGTGACTTTCATTTTAAACCAGAATACAGTGAACAAATAATTCAGGAACGTTTCTAAAAAATAATAAGCAGCTAAGGTATCTAGTTTCTTTGAGTAATATAACAGGCAAAGAACAAGAACATTTCAAATTAAAGGTCAGTACACTGTTAAAAAATTTCCGGAAAATTTACGGTAATTGTTACTGGCATCCATGTTGCCAGTAACTATTACCGTAAAAATCAAATGTTACTGTAAAATTTTACGGTTTCCTCGGTAGGCCACAGCAACCAGTTGGCGCTGGGATCGCTTATTTCTCCGGTATAAATTACCGTAAAAGTCAGCGATGCGTCGGCGATGCAATTTTACCGTAACAGTTACCAGAAAATCTTCCTGAATTTTTAACAGTGTACCCTTCTTGAAACTAATAAATAAAAAAAAAAGTCAGAAACCTTTCTAATAATATCTGTTATGTTTTCGGAATAAATCAGAAAGTTACCAAGAAAACTTAGATATGTTTATAGTAATAGCTTGACTAATTCCTGATTAACCATGAAAGCTCCTAAAGCAAATATGGTCAAAGCTGCTAAGACAGAACTGCAAGAAAATACAAATACAAATACAAATACAAATACAACAGTGGCGACCAGCAACAGGCTCTGGGCCCAGCTAGACTGGTCCTAGTCAATTTACAATCCCCAGTGAAGATCAATGGCCCTCTTAAAACTATCTACTCCCTTGCTCATTACCACCTCTTCCGGTAAACTGTTCCAAGGTTCCACTACCCTGCTATAATAATAATTTTTCCTAATATCCATGTTAGCCTGAGATTTAAATAGCTTAAAACAATGACCCCTTGTCCTGTTTTCAGTGCTAAACTTCAGCCCCGTAACATCTTTCATTTTAATAAATTTAAACAACTGAATCATGTCCCCTCGGTCTCTTCTTTGCTCAAGACTGTACATTTTTAACCTTCTAAGCCTGGAATCATAGTCTAAGTGAGAAAGTCCATTTATTAGCCTTGTAGCTCGCCTTTGAACCCTTTCCAATACATTAATGTCTTTCTTAAGATAATTAGACCAAAACTGAACAGCATACTCCAATTGAGGTCTTACCAAACTTCTATATAAGGGCAGAAGAACTTCTTTAGATTTGTTTGAAATAGATCTATTGATAAACCCAAGCATCTTATTGGCCTTGTTACTAGCAATGCTGCACTGTTGGCTAAACTTTAAATCCTGACTTATTAAGACCCCCAGATCAGTAACTTTGCCTGACTAATGACTGAACCTTGCAAATAATAACTTGTACACTTATTTCCATGCCCTAAATGTAGCACTTGACATTTCCCAACATTAACAGCCATACCCCATTCATCAGCCCACTCCGTAATATGATCTAGATCCTCTTGCAGCTGATTTGCTTGTTTTTCATTTTCTACAGGCCCCATAACTTTGACATCATCAGCAAAACAATTCATGTTCCCAGAAATATTTTTGTGAATATCGTTCATAAAAACAATGAACAAAACAGGCCCTAACACTGATCCTTGAGGAACCCCGCTTAAAACCTCACTCCAATTAGAATAATTTCCCCTTACAACTACCCTTTGTTTCCTTCCGGTCAGCCAGTTTTTTACCCAAATGAAAGTTTTCCCTCCTATTCCTATATCAGCTAATTTGCTAAGTAGAGCAACATGCAGTACCTTATCGAAAGCTTTTTTAAAATCAATGTAAACAACATCTACAGGCTTCTTATTGTCCAAAGCCATGGTAACTTTGTCATAGAAATGTAATAAATTAGTTGCACAAGATTTGCCTTTCCTGAAACCGTACTGAAAACTAGTCAATAGATTATTAGTCTCTAGAAAATTTACTATCTTAATTTTTATCAATGTTTCAAAAATTTTGCAAACCACCGAAGTTAGACTCACAGGTCTATAATTTCCCACACTCCCTTTAGACCCTTTCTTGAAGAGTGGTGTAATGTTAGCCAGTTTCCAGTCCTCTGGCACTGTCCCCGAGTTATAAGAAGCATTGAAAATATTTACGATTACACCTGCTAATTCCTCCGCACATTCAACTAAAATTTTTGGATAAATATTATCAGGTCCCGGAGCCTTAGTCTCTTTAATTTTTTTCAAATGAAGTAAAACGTCATCCCTGGAAAATACAAAGTCCTCAAGCTGTACTATAGCTTGTGTCTTGTTGGTGTCAACTGTTAAGATACAGTTATCGTTAAAAACACTCGAAAAAAAGTTATTAAGAACATTAGCAATATCACTATCGCCCTGAATTAAAATTCCGTGCTCATCAACCAGTGGTCCAATATGACTATTTCGAACTTTCCCCGAATTAGCGTATGCAAAAAAACCTCTTGGGATTCCTGTTTATGTTATCTGCCAGTCTTTGCTCCAACTCTCTTTTCTGAATCCGTACCAAATACTTAAATTTACGCCTTGCCTTACAATATTGGAGCCTATCTGCACTGTGACCAGTTTCTCTAAACCTATGAAAAGCAGCTTGCTTGTAATTTAGAGCGTCTTTAGTTTCCCTGGAGTACCACATTGGCCAAATTTTAGTGTTGACACCCTTTCTCCTAAAAGGAACATGATCCCCAACCGTTTTCGCTAGCTTTTCCTTAAACTCTGCCCACTGAAGATTCACATCGCTATTGTCCAATCCAGAAGGAAAAAACTGCTTTCAAACTCTGCCTAAGTGCCACAAAATCAGTATTTCTGAAATTGAGCACAAACCTAAAATTGTCTACTTTGTGCGTATCAAATTTAATCCCAAACCTAATACTGTTGTGGTCACTGTCTCCAATGTGTTCCCCTACACATAACCCCTGAACAGAACCTTCCATATCACAGAAAACTAGATCCAAAATCACGTCCTGTCGAGTACCCTGAGTTACAATTTGATCTAAAAAACAGTCACCAATTACTTTCAAAAATTCCTCTTCTCTGCTATTACTATGGTAAAAATTATTCCAATCAATTCCTGGAAAATTAAAATCTTCCATTATGATGACTGACCCCTTGCTTGAAATGTCACTAATAATACTGAACATCTATTCATCTTGACCCTGGCTTAAGTTGGGTGGCCTATAAATGTTCCCTAAACGTAGTTTATTTCCCTTATTGCTCATCAACTCCAGCCAAATCATATCAATCTCATTAGGTTTATCATTAATTACCAATTCATTGCAAGTTAAAGTGTCTCTGACATAAAATAAAACCCCACCACCTCTTTCACCTACTCTATCTTGTCTAAACAAATTATACCCAGCAATATATAATAAATCATCATCACTTTTGGTAGCCCATGTCTCAGTAACTCCAATAGTATCCAACCTCTCATCTATAATTATGCTTTTCAATTCTTCCATCTTTTTCCTAATACTACGAGCATTTATATAAAAAACCTTAAGTAAGCCCATCTTACTTTTATTTAATGCTGCACGATTATTTGAATCCCAACTGTTAAAATCTTTTCTCTTATTAGCCACAATATTTCCGTTTCTACTAAAAACCAAATAGTTAATACCCTTTCGAATTCTGCTCCTAAAACCATGCCCCCCATTCCAACTTAGTTTTTTGATTCTGACGCCTCTAAAATCAAACTACTAACCATTTTGACCCCTGTAGAGCTCAGATGCAGGCCATCCCTAGCAATCCAATCGCGTTTACATTTACTCCACACATCAATAAATCTGATACTACGCTTAATGCAAATTTCCTTGAGTATCAGGTTCATACACCTAGCCCGTTGGTTTAACCAACTCTTATGCACTTCATACCTGGGAAGACCTACCTCCATCCCTGGGGGGAAAATGGCGAACAGCAAATTTGTTTGCAATTCTTGCTCGGTTTCAATATCCTGAAACAGCATTTGGCCCTTGTTTGTGGCTTAGTAAACCTAGAAGACCCATAACAGAGCTGAAGGCAAACACCTAACAATGATATCAAGCTCAGTACTGTCCACCTCTGGCAAGTTGAGCTCCGCTGCCCGACAGATTCAACGATTCCATTAGTTGAAATAGGGGTGAGGAAAACGGCTTAAGAAGTTGCGGATTTAGTTGGCAGTGTATAGCCCATTTGGGGAACAATATTACTTATTAGGTAAGAAGTAGCAAGTGGTACAGGATTTTCTCGCCAATAAAAGGGTTGCAATGGTAGTCCAACTCTGCGCTTAACAATTCATCTTCTTACTGATTGCTCTCCCTTGAAAGAAATGGACTTTTTCAAGGCTATAGCTCTACTTGTTGGAAGTGGACAGTATATTTTTACACTGATAGCTACAAATGTTTTTCACTTCAAAAAGTCTACATTCATGAAACTTGTAGCAATTCAAGAAAATTTTTAGAAGCATACTCTTGTTTCCCACAGGAAACTTGTAAAATCCGTGAAATCTTGAAACGTTGTCCGGAAATGATGTGAGACGTTTCGGAATTTTCTTAATGAAAAATTACTTACCTGCAGATATAATTGCTGGATGGTTATCTCTAAATCGGAGTAAATTTTCTGCAAAATTCAGTTTTGCTCCCCGAAACCACTCAGGACACTGCTCCAATGGTATGCTTAAGTCAATCACCTAAAAATCAAAAAAATTTCGTCCGTTACATCTCCTAGCAAATATGCTCCACAATGATCTTATAGCACTTGAAAAAATTGCATCATTCTAATATTTGTTCAATTACATGACTTACATTCTAAGTTTTTTACATGACAACAATACAGCAACAATAACAGCTTTTTTTTATTTTTATTTTTTTTAAAGCGGTACAATAAATGGGTGAAATATTTTGGAGTACAGACAAACACAAAATGGAATGCAAGTTCTTCAGTTCCTCGTAGTTCTTTTGTTGTTATTTTTTCCCCGTATTAATATTTAATTCTAATAAAACTTGTTTGGTGCTATTCTCCTGGTTTGTGCTTTCTCCCAAGTGCAATTCATTTATTCATTCTGCAGTGCTGCCATCTATCTATGAATTTAGTATATATACAAGCTTTCCATTAAAAAATGTAGCACATTGTGTCTAATAATACTGGAGGTGTAATGGATTCTTTAACATAAATTACATATTTTAAATGTAAATAAAATAAAAGCTGATTTAAAGACTCTTGGACACATATAAGATATTTCGTAATCTGATCAAAAAATGCTAATAATCATGTAATTACAATATGAAAAATCAAAATGAAGCATAATTTTTTTAAATTCCTCAAAATATATTCTCGAGAAAAGTTTAGCATTTTGCTAAACGCAAAATGTCACATTCTAATTAGAAATTGGCGTTAAAAAAAAAAAAAAACAGCTCATTTTCAAATCTCTTAATATTTTAATTTATTTTTGAAAATGGAAATCATTTTTAGATCCTCTAAAAAGTAACAAAATTATTATTTTTGAGGTGAATTTCTTTCTTGATTAAAAGAAACATCTTTAATCATTAAATACAATGACACATCTAAATTTAGAATTACACATTTTGAAATTTAAGCTTACTTAAGCATGCTTAAGTGCATACATATTATTATTATTATTTTAATTTTATCATATTTAAACCGTGCAACACTATTACCAAACAATATGAGTATTAATTCAAAATTATTTTACTGAAGAAAATCTTCAGTAGAAGCAGCAAATTAAAAACTTAATGCAGCTTAATAGTTACTTACACATAATAGCAAATTGCGTGCAACTTAAAAGACAAAACTTCTAAGTTGTTTTCAGTTTGATATTTCAGGGAAAATTTAATTTATATTTCATTTTCCCTAATAAAAATTCAAAATAATTTCTCGAAATATAATTTCCTCTTTTACTTTTAGAACGGAGGCAGAGACGGAGGCAGTTTAGAATGAAAGGCCAGCAAAATATTTAGGAGTTACATTTATCTTAAATTTAAGTATTTTAAGTTTACAACGATATAAGTTAATCGGAAATGTTTAATTAGTAAGATTGCGTATTAAATTATACAATGTATATATAGATGGAAGCACATAAGATCCTTTCTCTCTTTTTCTTTTTTAAATGAATAACATACAACAACTTCAGAAAATAAAGTTAGGCAGATTTGAAAAGATAAACAATTGCGTCACATTGCATTGGTGCATTATTTTTTCAAAACGGTTTTACAATATATGGAGTATGTAAAACATGATACTGAGAAGGCAGATAACACTTCTAAAAGATAGCCAATCAGCAGTCTTCACATTTTTATATAGTCTCTATCAGAGTAAAGGTATTTTAAATGTATCCCGACCTCCCCCGCAGACAAACGTAGAAAAAATAAAATACGAAGTTGTAATGCAATAGTTATGTATAGATAGGAAGATTTCAACATAAAATAATTCTAATTGTAAAAATAATGTTGTAGAAACAATTTACACATCTGTGGGCACTGTTGTTTAAAAATAACCAGAAAATGACTGCTTTTTGTTTCTCCTTATTGAGGAATCACGATTGCTTATTGCTTTCATTTGACTGTTTTGAGGTCCTATCATTTTATTTTCCAGTCAGCACCCTCTGCAGCATCAACGTCGACCGGCTGCTCACGATGCTGCTCCTCTAGCGAAATTCATCTCCAGGTTGTGTCCATATCCTACACTTACACGCATACATACACGCACGTACACACACGCACACACACACACACACGTACACACACACATACACGCACGTACTCACACATACACACACATACATACACCTATACACACATGCACAAACACATACACACACTCAAACACGTACACACACATCACGATACTTACACATACACACACCTACAGACAACTACCCACACGCTCATGCCTGCACACAGACACAAACACATATGCCTACACACACATACACATTCCCCCCAGCATCCACACACTCATACCTGCAAGCAGACACAAAAACACATGCCTACACACATACACATACCCCCTACATACAAAAACACATACCCCCCCACACACGCCTACATACACACACAAACACATACACATACAGACACCTACACATACACACACACACACCTGTACACAACTACCCACACACTCGTGCCTGCACACAAACACATATGCCTACACACACATACACATTCCCCCCCCCATACACAAACACTCATACACACAACTATCCACTCACTCATACCTGCACGCAGACATAAACACACATGCCCACACACATACACATACCCCCTACACACAAACACACATGCCCCCCACACACGCCTACATACACACACACACACACACTCGTGATTGCGAAAAACATAATTTGAATTCAAGATGTCAAAATTCAAATTAATTTTTTTTAAATTAATTTTCTTTTTCTTTTTTTCTTCTTTTTTTTCCCTTAACTGTCTTTCTTTTTAATTTATTTCATCATGAAAAACGCAAGTTTTAACCGTTACCGAACAGGCATTACATTTCATATAGTTTTGTAAGGGAAGGCAATGACTATACGTATAATAAATGCATTTTGTAAAAAGATGTAGCAAAATACACACACATGTATAAATACAGTAGTATGTTTCCAAAGCAAAGGGTACAGTTACCTCTCCCGATCCCTAGATATCTTTCTAGGGATCGGGATCTCTCCACCCTCTCTTCCATAAATCGCAAAGCATAAATTTTGAAAACTAAGAATAAGAAAAAAGTGTTTTGAATTAAAATAATTATGTGTAGCGAAAATAGAATCGCTTGCAGCTACTTTCATAGCAAGATAATTTCGTGTTTAGAGCTCTTAGAGTGCAGAATGTTTGAAATACGTAGAATTTCTTAAATCTGGTAATACACCAGTCAAGTTATGGCAATTATCAAAGTTCGGTAGTAAGCATTTTCGCTAAACATTTTTGAATTGTTCAAAAAAAAAAAAAAACCTTTACATAAGAATTCAAAATATCGTTATGCTGTCGAAAATTATTCTTTCCAAGTCAAATCCATCAGTTTGACGAAAAAAACTTCCTCTCTCTACAAAGTGACTTTTTCTCTATCATTTCCATCATTTAGCTTTCTTTCATTTTTAAATTTTATTTTACGTACTTAAAATTCAACAAAAATGGGAAAAACTTGTTCATATCAAAAACTCAGAGATGAAGACTCATTCACTGATCTATTGCTTAAAACACACACACACACACACATGCGAATCGAGTGCTTTTCAAAATTTATTAAAAAGAAGCATATTACCACAATGAAGTACAGTGACTGCTGCAGGTTACCTGGTCAAAAGGATTTGAATGTACGATTCCAATAGCATCCCAAATTTCAGCCCAAAACTCAGGAAGGTGATCCACCGACCATTTGTGAAATGTCCAATAGTCGTCTGTGGAAAGGAGCAAAAAGAAATGTCAGTTTAAATTTAGTTTAAAAATTGTAAAGCGTAAAGTAACTTTTATAAGGATTATAATTTGAATAAACTGCCCTTGTTGTCAAATTAAGATCTACCTTTTAACTAAAAAGGCTATAAAACGTATTGTTTTGTTCTCTTTACTGTGTCATAACTTCTTAATAAAACAATATTTTGTTCTTAGTTTGTAATCATTTCCTTATCTTGTCACAGGCCACATCCATTTTAAGTTTCGTGAAGACCGCCCATTTCCTTCCCAGTTAATGCATTCTTTTTTTTTTTTTTTGTGACAGATTGTATTTCAACTTCTGAACACAGTTCAGTTTGAGCGACTCAATCACGCCCAATGATTCTAATTTTGAGCTTAAAATTTAAGTTTAAATCCAAGCATTAGAAAAAATCTAATGAAATTCAAAAATAGCGGTAAAAATAGTTGTTCGTTACTCCTAAGTCTAAAGTACCCTCTATCGGCATTTTTTAAAACATTGCCAAAAAATTTACCTTCAAAATTTATCTTCAAGAAAATACTGATAAAAAGAAGAATTTCAATGAAAACCGCAAACGAATCGACTAATTTTTCCGTTTTTTTATGGTCATTTGAAATTTTGGACCCTAAATTTTAATTGCGCCTATATCCTTCGGAAGACGTTTGGAACCCTTATTTTTGCCATTATATTGTTTGTCCTGATGTGTACTATGAGTTTTGCCCAAGAGTTCAGAAACACCCTGTATGTATAATATAATTTATATATGGTTATGTATATATGGTTATAAAATATGGTACTGTATATATGGTTATAAAATAACGTGAGTTGTTCAGAGCATTCTAGCGAGTATTGGACGAAACATTACCAAATTTCAAGGGTATACACAGTAAATCATGGAATTTCGATTTCTGAAAAAAAAAAAATTAATACCGAAAATCGTCATCAGGGGAAATTTTAGCGTTGAAAAAGTGTATTACTGGGAATATTGAAGGATTAAATGCTAACTGATAAAATATGCATTAATTTTATTCGAAAAATATGATTTTTACTAACAAATGAGGTTCAATTTGACCATCTTCGAGATTTTCCAGGTACTGCACACAATGCACAATATTTTCCACACATCTGGGTGGTGGGGGGGGGGGATTATTTCATCTACCTGTAACATTTTTCTAGTTTTCAAAGTTGAGAAATCGGGAACATGTCGTAGATACACAACACCGTTAAGAAATCCACATGGCCAAAAGTCACAAGGTGAAAGATTGAGCGATCACGGGCCATACCGTAGGAAATGCATGACTAATATAAATTACTTTTTAAATAAAATTTAAAAAAAAAACCGCATTCAAAAAATACCCAGGAACTAAAAAGCAAAAAATAACTGATTACACTTACATTCTATTTCCTACCCAAACATAGAAATGAAATTTATTTAACAATTCCAGTACAAAAATCAACTAAACACCGAATTATAAAATAAACACTGATTTAAATTACTATACGATGAATTATTTTAAATACCTAACTAATCATATACGATCTCTTAACTTTTAATAACCTTTTGAAGTCGGGGCCTCCTATAAACAACTACATAACGTAACTGACAACCCACCGAATCCTGAATCAAACACTAATTTAACTTTACGCGAAATTAGTCTTTAAAATTAAACCTACTTAGTTATGTTATGTAGTTGTTTATAGGAGGCCCTGACTTCAAAAGGTTATTAAAAATTAAGAGATTGTATACAATTAGTTAGGTATTTAAAATAATTCATCGCATAGTAATTTAAATCAGTGTTTTGTTAATTATAATTTATGTTTCGCAATTAGTGTCATGTAACTCGCGATAAAAGTCGCATGTTTCTTCACATAGCACACTATAGATGAAGATTAAAAATTTCACTAGAATGAATTTTATGTTTGCTTCAGAGAATCCTTAATTCAAAATTTTCATTATCATTACTCGTAATAATATATATTTTCAGTACTTTCTTTAACTATAGGTAAAGAAAGTATAAACCTTTGTTTTATGGCCTTTGTTTATCAATGGGTTTTATATTTAATCGTTTCTGAGGGAAATTGCATGAAATTTATTGTTTTACCCTTAACTTTTCCCTTAAGAACAAGTAGGGTAAATCAAAGATTTGGAACCTAAGTTAGACCACCCCTAAACAAAACCACCACTAAAAAGCATAAAAAACGGTTCATTAAGTGAGACGATATACAAAGTTAATAAATTACAAATCGATTTAAATGTGAGTACGATATTTGAAGAGTTCCTTCAATTTCATCAAACCTGAACTTGATTAACATTAGACCGCCGAGGAACTATACTGTTTCAAACAAAAAAAGACTTTTCCTTATCGGTACAGGCAGGGGCGTGCACAGAAATTTTGTAGCCCATCACAAATGACTTTTCCGTGCCCCTCTCCATATTGTTTACCCCTATATTTCACCGTTAGTTACAAAAATATTGGGCCCCCTCCATACTCGGGCCCAAGCCAACACGTGTCCCTCCCCCCTCCCTGTGCACGCCCCTGGGTACAGGTGTTTTCGAGTATTTATGGAACATTGTACAAAGAAAAAACTAATCCGACGAGTTCAGAACCTCCTCCTTTTTTTGAAGCCTGCTAATTAATGTAACCCTAATTTCAAATTGAACTGGCGGCATCGTGAAATAGTAAAACTAGAATATTGGTCAAACTTCAGAAATCATACACAGTTATAATGTACATTATTAAAGAATATAAATTAAATCGTAGAGGAGGGGTGTTCTGTATTTAATTCCCCCTCAATTGAACACTAAATATATTTAAAAATTGGAATATTATATAAAGAACTTTATATTTTAGTGCCTAAATAAAGTTATTTATTAGTAAATAAAATATTAAAGTAATTGATTCAACTATTAAAGAAGCAAAATATATTTAATTTACTGCTTTGCTACGCAGTAATAAATACATTAGTAACACCTATAATAAAAAATTACCATGCGGCGCAGCGTTGAGAAAATTAATCATCTATGTGCCGCGAAAATTAAATATCGTTCAAGAGAAAGCCAAAACCTCAGGTGTGAAAATACACCGATCACAGCAACACCACGTGACCATGAAGTATGAAATTTAAAGTTTCTTGGATTTCTTCGGGACCCCTTATCAGATCCAGACCAAATTACAATGGGACCATCTGGGAAATATACCCTTCCAAACAAAAAAAAAAAAAATTCAAATCGGTCCCGCAGTGTTGGAATAATTCGAAAACACTCATAAAAAGCCGCAATACGAAATCATAACCACCTTTTTTGAAGTCGGTTAAAAACTGCTATCAAAGAAATGTTGCTGCCATACACTCAGTACCAAAAGCCCAATATGGGGTGGTGCACCATCTTGCATGAATATTATTCAGAAAAAATCCTTGCTGCCACGCCAAAATTTCTTCCTGACGACTTTTGGTAAAATTCTTCTCTTGTAATAAATTTTAATTTCCTGTTGGTTTTATTGAACCTAATTTGTAAGCAACAATCATTTGTAGTAAAAACCTTGATGTGTGCTGCATTTTTTGGTATTTAATTCTTCAGTATTCGCGAGTAGTACATGCTTGCAGCGCCAAAATTCCCTCTGGTGTTGACTTTTGGTACTATTTTATTGTAGATATCGAAATCCCATGGTCTGCTATGTGCGCCCATGAAATTTGGCAATGTTTCGACCAATACTTCACTTGCTAGAGGGCTCTGAACACCTCACGTTATTTTATAACCACATAATCCAGTGGTTATAAAATAATGTATAATCCCATTGTTAAATAGCAAAATATAAATTCAATTTCGTTAATGAATTAATATTTGAAAAAACTATTTGAACTTATTGGATAAATAAAAAGTGTTTTATTAACAATTGAAGATTTGGACAAGATACGGGGGGGGGGGGGCGTTGAAAGTAGGGGAAAAAGGACTTCACCGACAGCAGGTGGCTCATGGCCACCTGCCGATCCCCCTCCCGACCACGGTTTTTCGTGAATTTCGGACTTAGAAAATAAATTATATTTTTAAGTTGATGGCCCCACCATCCAGCCCAATGTGTTAAAACAATACACCCCATAAACTTTTTTTTTTTTTTTTTGATTAATATGCCGATGCAATATGCATACCAATGCAGATAAATTTAGAAAATTGAATTTAAATTTTAGAATATGCTGAAATAAAACATTATGACGAAATCAAATGATAAAAAGGATCCTAGAAGTGTTAAAAATTATAAGTGCAGCAACGCAACTTCCACTTCGAAAATCCTTAACAAAAAAAAATTTTTTTTTCTTGATGTAATAAATTATTGTGTCTATGTACCCATCACAAATATTAAATTAAAAAATGAAAAGAATAAAATTAATTTTCACAAGTTCTCGAATTAGTTTAAATTTTAGTCGAAAATAATATTTATATTGGTATAGGTACGGCATTTTAATTTAAAATATACACACACATACAAATATACAATAAAACCTATTTACACCGAAAAATATATATACATACAATAACACATTATTTACATTATGGAAAAATTTCTCACATCAATGACATTGAAAATGTACCTTGATAATTATAATTACCCTTCAAAATTCTATGTTCAAAATATAAATAGGTTGTATAACATGTGTGTGTCCACTCTAAATCATATTCTCCACTTGTGAAACGTGTAATTGTTCGCAATACTCAGTATGCACAGAATAAAAATTCGAAGCATATACGAGGTCTGTAAATTAAGTAATGAGACTGATTTTTTTTTAATTTTGTATTCAAAACGAATTACAATTCTATACTGTCACCTTTAAAATAACTTCCTTCTGAGGCCACACAGTGCTGGAGACGTTTCTTCCACTCCTCATAGCAGTGCTGGAACTCCGATACTGGAATAACCTTCAGCTGGTCGGTTACAGCCGTTTAAATGTTTTCGACTGTCCCAAAATTATTTCCCTTGAGGTGATTTTTCAACTTTGGGAAGAGAAAAAAGTCACAAGGACTCAAGTCAGGCGAATAAGGAGGCTGAGGACCCATAGGAATGTTTTTACTGGCCAAAAACTCGTTTATTAAAATTGTTGTGAGACAAGGAGCATTATCGTGATGCAACACCCACTTGTTCTTGATGTTTGGTCTCACACGAATGACCCTTTTTCGAAGTTTTTCAAAAACTTGTACCCATGTACGGGGAGTAGTAAGAATTGAAAAAGTTGAAAGAAAAGTTGAAAGATGAAGTTGAAGAATAAAGAAGAAAAGTTGAAGAAATTTAAAAAAAAAAAAAAAACCCAAGCGCTGAACATAAAACTGGTCAAGTGGAATTCCCGTATCACAACCATCAATCTATATAAATAAAACAAAGACAAATATGTAATTTCTACGAATGATAATTTCGTCAAAAAGGTTGAAACTCTCCCTAAATTTCTGTATCGTAAGCAAACATATTTGAAACTAAATAATTTTATTGAGACGATAGCTTTAAAACATGTACTTACTGAACTTAATAGCATATTTTGATTCAATCCTCTCCCTGATATTCCTGAGCATTCTTCCAGGACCTGGTCCAGGTTCCCATACGACAGGAACATTGGCAAAAGTTTTTAAGCTTTCTGTTTCCTGTTGAACAAAGAGAATTATAACTTTTCTATTTTTCTCAAGCAAGTTGTTGCTTTATCGCTATGATTTACAACTGTCCCGAAAGAATATTCTGATGCAAGGATCTTTTTTTGCATAAGGGATGCACTGACATTCGCATGAAGTTCCAAGCCCAAGTCAGCCCATTTTGATAACATACCACTGTTTTGAGTTATACAGCTGAGTTTCAGTATCTGAATACTGAGTATTCAGTATTTTTTTTAAAAAAAACGAAAAATTGAATACATATATATTTTTTATAACTTTCTTCTTTTTCGAATTTTGATAATTTCCAGCAGCTGAATAAATAAATTATTAAATATCAGGTATATCGTTGCCAATGCACAAAAAAGGGCCCCTCTACCGCCGCGAGTAAACGTTTCGAACGCGTTCGTTTTATTTATTTATTTATTTTTTATTTACCTTTTTATTTGTTTTCAAATTGTTTTACGGTTGCTCAAGTGTTTCCACTACTTCGACAGATTATATTTATTCAAAAAATCAGTAGCGGATTTTAGGGTGTGCACAGGGGGCACGTGCCCCCCCCCCCCCAAAAGGATTAATTAATTTCACTATTTTATTTATTACTTTTTAACTGATTTTTCCTTTGCACTTTTTTTACATAGCTAATCAAAAAGAACACAAAACACACACACAGCATATTTTGAATAAAAGCATTTTTGTGTGCTAAAGAAGTATTACTGGAGTCAGAGGCCCAGAGTTGCAGAATAGATTTAACTCATTGACTTCAAATTCAAGAGACCGCATTATCGCGATTCGTCCATTAATTCTTCTTTGATGGAATCAATAATTAACATTTTTTTTTTAATGTGTAGGCGCACCTGAAAGAGTCATTTTGATCTAGGAACCTATTTGCGAAGTAATAGATTTCTTTTTCAGCTAATAAAATATGCAAAATGAAAAAAATCATGTGGTAGTTTCTTAGAAAAACCATGATTTCTAATAGAAACGACATGTAGTATCAATATGTTATCTCAACTCTCAACTGTATCATGGCTTTAAGAACAAATCAGCAATTGTTTTGAAATTCACACAGAAATAGTTTCTGAATTCTTCAGTGAACCTTATATATGTTATGAAGTTATGATTAAATTAATTTTAAAAAACTCAAGAGAGGTATGGGTTTACTTAATAACCTTGCCCTCGTGTTATAATCATTATGACAATGTTCCTAGGTAAAGCCGCTCATTGTCTAGCATCTTGGTGACATTATATTGGGTTTTGTATTTAAATGGCTTGAAACGTTAAAGATGTATTCTGTCCATATTCAAAGTATATTAGTGCATAATATTCATGTATTTAGAAGTAGATTCATTGATCTTAAGGAATCCTAAAAAAAAATAATAACAATAAATAAAAAAACACGCACATTTAAAAATAAAGTCGTCAAAACTTTGTTATGATACATCGAAGGCGGGGAGGAGGGGTATTCAATTTCCCGTGCCCCCTCCAAAAGATTTTTCTGTATCCGCCCCTGCAAAAAATGTTACCGAGATACTTTAAACAGTGAAGAGGGCTAATTATTTTTATTGTGCACTTGTGTTGACTGTTACTGTTTCCAAAAAGATTACCTTGACAGATTTTTCTTGAAGTGTAGAATGATATGATGATCAGTTGTTGAAATACTTAAAAATCGTTATTTAAAATTTTTTTAAATAAATAAATAGGGGGTTTTTTCTTAGAATTACAATTGATTTGTTAATGAAAAGCATGCATGTAATTTGACTCTTAAGTTTGGATTACTTATATTTCTCACACTTTACAAAAATTGCCGTTTTCACCAGAAAATTCAAAAAGCAAAATCGTCACAAAATTTGCAGATTCAAATTGAATAATGCTCTTCTAATGGTGATAGTTTGTGTCGCAAATCTATTTTCAAACGAGTGAAACAACTGTGTGTATTAAAAAAACAAAATCGGTACTTATGATACCTAACATACAATTTTAAGTAGTTATAAGTACAGTTACAACCTCTATTAACCAAGCTTCGATTAACCGAGGTTTCTGTTAACCGAGCCAATAATTTACGAAAAAGGTAACAGACATTTTTGAAAAATAACTTAAATTTAATGACATGAGGAATTTTCAATTTTAAAATCAAAATTTTTGCTGGATTTTTTTTTATGTATCTTTAAATGTTTAACTTGTCATTGTAAAAAACTTCAATTGACTTGTGAAAATTTGCACAAGTCATTTTCCAATTTTAGTTTAAGAACAATAAAAATCACTTTTTGAATGTTCATTTTCATCTTTAAAAAAATATTCCAGTTGTCATTTAGTTAATGCATTAAAAAAAAAAAAAACTTGCAGTCCTGGCAAATTTTTACATAAAGTTTCTTTAACCGATATTTCTGATATACGAAGCACTAACGGTCCCAATTAGCTTGGATAATCGAGGTTCCACTGTATAACTAAAGAGACAATAACACGGAAAAGAAGGCTTGAGTTCAGACGATCGTGCCGCTGTTCTTGTCAAAGAAACACCATACTACGCGAAAACCGAAAAGGCCTTCTGAAATACAAAAACATCGTTGTTAGTCTTAAATAGGCTAGCCAAATTTCTGAAATGTCCAACCGGATTGCCCCCCCCCCCTCCCACCGTCTCGAGTATTCAAAAGTGTACACACACCTGGCTGGCTTTTAAAATATTTTGCAGAGCAGTTCATTCTCAATGCTATGAGTAAATGGTTACTATTTATGAACCTAAAACAAGGGAAGAAATGACACAAGCAGATAAAAAAAAAATTTACATCTTGCATGAATATTTACAAGTTATTTTAGAAAAAAGAAAAAAATTGAATGATTAATAAAAAATTGAAAAATATTTATTATATACTTTTCATTGGCAAGGATATTTTTAGAAAGTCCATTTTGGTTTTACTCTTTTAGTAAAAATCCTTACAAGCTAATCCAGTCCAACTTTTACAAGTCAATGTTACAAATGACAAAGTAATTATCCTTGATAATCCTTTCCAGTTAATTATTGTTAAGACTGTTTAGGTCATCTGTGGTCAAATGTATCTTTTACCGGGACATGAAACAAACCGGCCGGGACACCGGGATTTTGTCTAAAAACCGGGACGTCTGACAAAGCCTAGTCTTAAACTACTCAGTAGCTCGATTTCAGTTTCCGTTTCACACAAATTTTGCGAATGCATTACACTTCTACTAACTACTATTTTCTGAATTTTGAGAAAAAACGCGTCATTCAAACATAAAAACAAATTCTATAATCTTACCATTTTCGATGTTTTCTTTACGTACAGATATTTTGAAATAGAAATTGAAAATTAATTTTAGGGAAAGTTTTATTATGAATTTGATATTCAAAGATCAACGCGTGTGTTGACTTTGAAGCAGCAAGATAGTTTTCAATTGAATTTTGTTTTAAAGATAATCGACTTTTACAAGTGATCATGATTGTATATTTTAGAATTATCTCTTACTATCTTATCGTTATCTGACTACTTTACGTTCCTCAACTACTAGATGAAAAGATATACATTGATGATGCGTGAATGTTTGCAGGGTCGTAAAGCAAATGACCTAATTTTTAATTTGACGAAAGAAAAACTGAGTTGTACTTTTGAATCTAAGTTATTTTTATACATTGGTACTTAAAATATGATTTTTTTAAACCAAAATGAAGCTATGTGTAGCTTAAAATAAATGAAAATTGAGTACATTTCATAACGAAGGCGTTTATCATATATATATATGCTATTATTTAAATTATAAACAAAGGCATTTATTATATATTATATTTCATAACGAAGGCATTTTTCTTTCGTCAAAATTATTAAAAACTAGAAAGTGGCGGTATGAAGGGTGAAAATTGCTTCTACTCTTCTACATTTGAACGAAGCAATTGCTTGTTTGGTGATACTTTGATAGCTGAAATTTTAACTCGAACACCAGTGGATTAACCCTAAACTCCAGTAGAAAGCGTTAATTGTTTTCGTTTCTTCATTCCCCTGAAATGACACAGTCTTACCAGTAAAACTGTTAAGCTACCTGATCGAGTTCAACCTTGTCACAATAAAGCCTTTCCCTGCATGTCAAATATTAGCAAAACATGTTATCAAATTATCATGCCGTGGCGCGAGTTTCATTGTTGAAACTCTTACGTTACTCGATCATCGGCTATTATATACATGAGGATTAGGTCATTTGCTTTATGACCCTGCAAACATTTATCATAACCACAGAACTGGAACAGGGTCATTTCACAGTATTTTGGACAAATGTACAGTCCGTAACCTGAGTACTGGTCGGGCAAACTAACTCAAAATGAAATAATGTGCTAATCGAAAAGTACGTTGAATAATTATTGCGAAAAAAGTAACGTTACGGACTCGATATAACTGTCCAAAATACTGTGAAATGACTCAACTACCGCTCTTTCGAATCGCTCCGCTCTGAGTAGTTCCAACTGCGTTTAAGCTCCATTCCGTCCTCCGTATGTTTTAATAGCCCTTATGTCATCTATTTTCTTTTTTTATTTATTTATTCGCTTAAATTATTTAGTTTTCTTAGTTTTATTTATTTAGGCATATAGGTGAAGTAACACTAGGAGTCCCAGGAGTGCCCCCCCCCAAAGGCAACGAAGCAAATCCCTCGCCCCCCATTTTTCTCAACTCTTTTTCTCTTTTTTATGTTTTAGCTCTCTTTTTTATTTTATTTATATTTTTAAAAATATATTTATTTATAATAATAATAATTATTATTATTTTATTAGAAAAGGTCTGTGCTTCGCCAATGACATATAAGCACAAACACACACACACAAACTAAATGAAGTAATAAAATAAAATGTAAGCAGAATGAAATAAAATAATTTAAATTAAAAATAAATCAATAAATATATTTAATACATAAATTTTTAAATGATTAAAATCCCTCCCCCCCCCTAAACATTCATGGTGCAACTTGTGCCATAATTCCTCCCTGTGGGCATCCCTGACACGTTCGAATTCAGTCCTAGTTATTGGTTTTCGACCCTCTGTCCGCATTTCAGAACGATTACCGAAAAATTCGATTTTTTTTAACATAAATATCACGTTGAGATCATTTACTCAGCAAACTTCTTCTTTCCTCAGGGTAACCAAATGAGAAGCTATGAAGTCAATCAAAAAAACAACCAAACGTGTGATTCACACTCCATGGTCCTCCGTACTTGGCAATTTTCGTGGTTTAACCGGTTGAATGGGACCCTCAAAACAGCTTTGATTTTTTGATCCAGACCAGAAGTCAAGCTCTCTCTGGTTCAGCACTCCCAGAAGTATTGATTCACTTGGAGGACTTAGTAACCAGGACATATTTAACGCGTCCCAGTCTCCATTAACGAACACGGAGGAGCTTCTATCGGTTGGGATTAAATCCGGGACCCTTCGGTTACCAGTCCAACGCCTTACTGGTCAGGTCACCACGGCCCTAACTATGTGCTGATAACTGCATAAGCTTTCCGATATTTTTCTTACCATAAACGGCCACCGTGCTTAAACAACAACGTCCACGTTCAAACATGAAAAGTGAACATGTAACATCACTGTATTTTCATCTGTACGATTTGTATGGCTTAATACTTTAATTCTCGGTTCCGTTTAATCGAAAATACACCTTCACGAACACATACCTACACACACACGCACGCCACCGTTTAGGAGGAGGGACAAGCTTGGAGAGGTTTGTTGTGTAGTGGATGTTGTTTTTGTCAAAAAGGGTTGTGTAAAGTCGAGAGGGTTGGGTATAAATTAAGTCAGGGAACAGGAACTATTTGTAGCAACAAGAAATGCAACGAGTAGGGTCCTATTGCAACTTGGAACTGCGATACACATAATTTGAGTTGATGTCAAAATTCATTTGTATGTGTGTGTGTAAAATCTTTTTTTTTCCAAGAAAAGCACCGATATAAATGATTTAAGTAGCAAAACTTCATCTAAATACAAAATTTCGAGGTTGCTAATAAACATCCTCTTATATATAATAGCCAATGATCGAGTAACGCTCCTGATGTCATCAACAATGAAACTTGTGCCACGGCATGATAATTTGATAAAATATTTTTGGTAATGTTTAAAATGCGGGGAAAGGCTTTATTGTGACGAGGCTGAACTGGATCCGGTCATTTAACTGTTTTACTGGTAAGACTCATTTCAGGGGAATGAAGAAACGAAAAAAGGGGTTAACAATGAACGCTATCTCCTGGAGTTTAAAGTTAATCCACTTAAATTAGGGTTAAAATTTCAACAGTCAAAATATCATCAAACAGACAATGGCTTCCTTCAAATGTAGCAGCAATTTTTTCCCGTCATATTTTGACGGACTAATTTTCTAGTAATTTAAGATTGATAAGAAATAAACATTCTACAACGGTATACGCTGTAAATATAACCTTCAGTAGAAGTGCACGGGCGCAAACAGGTCATAATAACCATTCTTCATTACCACATTCTGATTAATATTTCTTTTTTATCGACATGCCTCGTATTACCTAATCTAAAAAACCACCAGTCGTAATACGGCGCACAGTGTTTCGATTAGTATAAGCTAGGTGGACAAAATTATTTTTTTGTCATTTTTGCATATATATCGATCAACTTAACAATGTAACTATAAAATAAAATATTTTTATTAATTAAAAGTTGAATTGAAGAGAATTGCCTGGAGAATAAAAAGAATAGGCCTAATTAAAAAGGAAAGCCTATCAATATTTAATACGAAAAAACACTTATAAGGAAGATATTAAATAAATACAAATATACAATTATTTCACAGATACAAACAAAAACTTTTTACTACAAAGTAAAAACTAGTATAAAAGACTAAAAATAGTATAAATGATGTTAAATTATTGAAAAAAAAAAAAACTATTCGTCTGATGACGATGAATCAGATAAGTCTCCTTCATTTTGAAGCAGAGTCGACAGAGGTTGATACTGTATTGTATATGCTACAATCAACTTTAAAACCCCTGGGCACAATTGACCCGCTTTCTTTTTTTGGAATTTCTCTGACCTATTGATTAGTGGATCAGATGTTATGATCAACATTGAAATCAAATCTGTAGTGGTGGCAATACGTGAACACTTTCTACTGTTGTGCTCTCGGAACCTGCGGCAGTCTTTATTCCTTGCTTCTTGAGCTTCTTCCGAACGCTGCCCGATTAGAACAATCGCAGATTTGATTACTTCTGAACTATGGATAAGAATTTTATGTACTGTAGCTGGCATATAGTACCATGAATACAGATTGAGATAAAGTTCTCTGGATTCTAGACAGAATTTTTCGAATTCATCAGTATTTATTTCATAGCCGGAGGACAATGTTCTGAGTATTACATCAAATTTTTTTTTGATCAGCTGAATATCCAATCCTGTGATTTTTGCACTCAATTCAGGGTTGCTAAAAAAAACCGGCGAGAGGTGTTCCCATCATTTGTTGAGCCGAATCCAGGCTTTGGTTTGTCCACAATAAGTTCCATTTCATCTTTAAATCTTCGTTTTATTTCCTCGGATCGCTGTTTTACACTTGTTTTTTCTTCAGCGCTTCTAGCCTGCCACTTTTTTATGTCCAGCTTGTAACTAATGTGTAGAAAACATTCGAAACAACGAATCCACGCATGAAGTGTTGACAGACCAAATCCAAAATGATCTTGATTGCTGTCAAAGTGCCTAGATGCAACGTTCATCATGGTAGGAGTAGCACCATAAATAAAACATTTCTGTGAGGAACGATTTTCCGTCAAAGCGTTGCATATTTTTCCATCGGTCTTAGTCAGCAGAAGATCGTGCTTTACTGAAATTTGAATCTCCTGACTGCTACACATTATTGTTGCTGGAAGTAATTTTTCTATTTCTTCCAAGATCTTGGTGGTTTCTACTACCGTCAATTCAGAGTTTTCCTTCGCGAAAATGAATTTGATTGGACTACAAAACATCGTAGATGATAATCGTGGATTTTGCCAAATGTTGGTGTCGGTACTGCTAAGCAATCTAATGGGAATAAAAGAAAATACAAATAGAAAGTCATCAGTATTCCTCACTGTTTTCAAATTTCTGTTTGTATACACTGTGACCAGAGCTTCCTTCACAACCCCATTTGCTTATTAGGGTAAACGAAGAATCCGGAAGTACACTATTTATCACATCTTTTTGAACTTCTACCAAGCGCTCAATTGTTTTGTCCAAAATGGCTTGTAACTTTATTTCAGTACGTGTCTCTGTGACGACAATATATTCCTTTGGTGGATAGCAGGCCTGTTTTGCTTTACTTAAACATTAATACGATCTTTATAGACTACATCCTAGTCTGCTTGTACGAGTGCGTTGTAGTTTTAGAGTCTATGTAATAAGGCTAATGCTTCATTTCCACTTAATTGCCTAGCATTCTCTGAGGAACTCGATTTCTTAAAAATGGAAGAAGTAGCAGCTACTGGGCAATCATTTATGTTTCTAATTGCTTTAGCAATGTTTCTTTTCCCTTCTGCACGAGCAGCCACTTCTGAAGCAGTTACCAACTCCGCAACACTGCGTGATTGAACGAGGTCCTCAGTTACTACTCTTTTTGTTTTAAGTGATGTCTCTTCAAAAGTTTTCCGTGGTCTTCCTACATTAGTGGAGCCTTGAAATAATGTGGAAGGTCGCTGCCGAGTACATTCAATTTCGAACTTGATGTCTTTATTCAACCAGTTTGCATTAGTTTCCATAAAACGTTGCTTTGATTTTCCTGCAGAAACCCATACATCAGAACTTTGGTGGCATAGTTAGCCAACCTCAATCTGATTTTCCTTTCAGAATCCTCTGTAAGATTTTCAAAATTAAATTTGGACGAAAGCAACTCGAAGAGAAAATAGTTTTTTTCTCCCCCCCCCCTTTGGGTGTTTCAACCATTCTTTAAAGAAATCCCTCCTCGAAAGAAAGTACTCTAGAAAAAACAATGATGTACTCGAGTGTGCAGGCTATAATACGTCTTATTATTAACAGGGGAAGTGTAGCTATGATATACAAAAAAATTTGCCCGGGTACACAAGGGTACAAGTCATTTCCATCACTAAAGTTTCGAAACGAGCAGAAAATCCTTCGCTCATCTTAAAATATTTTTTTAATATTGTTTAATTAACAGATAGATTAACTAAATTAGAAAAAAGTAGCACTTACCAATACAAATAATATTCATTTTGAACAATTAGATCATAAAAAAATAATGAACACTTTAATTTTATGTGATTGAAATGATGTCTAGAACTCAACTAATTTATGCTATTACAAACGAATTCACACTTTGAACCTCATTTTCACCTGGCGTAGGTGAGTGAGACATAAACAAATAATGAAGTCCCTTGTTTTGGTTTATTGTTTACCTTATCCCAATACCAAAGTTTAGAATTCTGAACATGACTTTTGTCCACCTAGCTTGTACTAATCGAAACACAGTGCGGCGCGTGCAAATCTTCATTTCTTTTCCGTTCCATTTGTAGAAACAAGAAACCCAACGAGTAGGATCCTATCGCAATTCGTGATAGCGAAAAACATAATTTGAATTCAAGACATCAAAATTCAAGTGAATGCCAGAGGCAAGATGCTGAATGTCTTCCCTCTCCCTCCCCTGTGGTGTAAAGCGATCAGTTAATGAATAGCTCGGTTACTTCTATTTTGGAAATAAGGTTCCAAAAGTTTTCCCTTGGATGAATTGGCAATAGTAACTTTCTTGCAAAAAAGGAGCCTTTGATTCCAAAAGAAAATGATTAGACTTGTGATTAGGGGACAAACATTTACTGTTTACTAGAGGACCCGACAGCCGTTGTTCTGTTCAAACTTTGTAAATTGAAATGTTGAAAAATTTCAATAAACTATCAAGTATTTGAACCGTTTTGTTGAAAAAAATAAGTAAATAGAAAATGTTTTAAGCTGCTTGGTGTCAGAATGCGTATGTTTATTACAACTTGATTTATCTAATGCCCACTGAGCAATTGTTTTATCAACTACTTTTTCTCGCGTACTTGAAAGATCGTCATAGATTGTATGGTTTGTTCCTTCAGACATACTCAAAGGATAAAAATCATTCTCAGATATTAAATATAAAAAACTAACTACTCATCTAGTAAAAACGGGAAATCCCGCTGCAACGTCCCCCATGTGAAAAAGAATAAAACAATCGAATGGATATCGTTTTAAAAAATGATAAATGTAAAAACAGTTCCCTGAATAAACGAAAATCACCCCTCCCCCTTCCGATGTAAAATAAATACGTTCTTCAACTAAAATGTCTAAACACTCTTTAAGAACCAAAAAACAAATCTTTGCAATTTAAAATATTTCACCAAATGAACAAAAAATACAATAAACTACATTAACAGTAGTAAACAAATAATCACGCAACTGTATTATTATGGCCAATGTCGCCAAGTCACCACGTTCCTGTAATCCAACCGATCAGTGAGCGAAGCGAACTCCGACCGATTAGGAGTCCCATCTTTTGAACGAAAACTTCATAATTTGTTCTTTCCACCAAAAATAAAAATCTTCCACAGCACTGATCTTGTGTGTACAGAACTACCCTGTAATAATTTATCTGGACGAAAATAAAATGTTTCGCCTTCAAATTCCACCATCTTTTCCTTTAATAATGTACTGATTAGTATGATAATCCCTAAAGTATTCTTGCCATTGGTGCCAAAACTCAGATGGATTTGAACCGAGAAACAAATGTTGTTATGTACGGTAATTTCCGATCATTTGGTTAGGAAAAATTAAAGCACCGATCCGGTCACATGGTTTCACTACGACGAAAAATACTCGTTTGGCGAGAATCTAGTGAAAGAAACCCGATTTCTTCCGGTACTTTACTTTAAAATATATCACTGGACCTAAAATCGTTGCTATCGAGAAATAAAGGCTTCACTCTCTCTCGTTATCAGCACAATAGGAAATTTCATTACGAAAAGCAGAGCTGGCTTTCTTATTGTCCTTTGGCAACGAGTTAACTATTTCAGTTCTCGCTCAACAATAGGTTAAAATAAATATGAATGATTTAAGAAGAATGGGATTTTAATATGACGGCGAAAAAAAAAGTGGAATGTGAAAAGAAACCTGCGTATTTTGAGTGTTTGACTGTTCTTGGGTTGTTTGAGAGGAATGTAAATAGGATAGGAGTGCGACCGCACTTCGTCGTTTCTTTTTCTTTTTGTTTTACGGTATTTGTTAGCTAGTTCATTTGGTTAAATAACACTCTGGACTTTGGAATGCATCCGAGCTAGGCCTAACTCGGAAATTTTGTTTAGTAAATTGGCTGCCGAGCGAGGTGGTCCCGTTGTATGTCCGCCTATTGTATATAAGACTCTACTCGGCCTTGGTCTTTCGCTCCTATTGGCTTCGTAGTTCTCGAGTACAGGACTGTTTTTCACGAATGAATTTTCTACTTGCTCTGGGGAGCAAGCAAGTCTCTTTTCGGTGGTGAGTTTGCCACTTCATGTTTTCGTTTCCTAGGTAAGGTGCCTTTTGCTTTTTGCTTGCTTTATCCTTTTTTTATGCATGCTCTCCCATCCTCATGGAGCCCCACAAGTACACTAAAGAAGTACCAAATGCGGACATTGTAAAAACAGCATTTGAAAATGGTGTCACCTCGTTCCCCATATTTTTATCGGGTATCGACACAAAAAATCCCCCGTAACAAACCGAAGCTTATCAAGGCTGAATTAATGGCAAAAATCAAATGCTTCAATGAGATAACTAGTATCAACTTCACCAGAACTGACAGCCTTTTGATTATCACTGATAGCTTTGAATGTGCTAGAGAAATCACATACATAACCACCATATTTAATATAAAAGTCCAAGCCCATCTAATCATTGAAAACTACACCTCTCGCTTCCTCCTTAGGGACATCAATAATGACATAGGACTAACCGACCTGACATCTGAACTGGAACTAGAAAATAAAATTATCATATTGGAAGCACGTCGCTTTCAGAAAAATACCCCTCAAGGGCAGATACCGACAGAAATGATATTAATCACAATCATAGGGCACAAAGTGCCTGAGTATATAAAATTGTTCATGATGAAAAAAAAAATATCTCTATTCATTGACAAGCCAAGACAATGCAGCAACTGTTTCTCTTTCTTCCATATCACCAGCAAATGCACAGAGGCAAGTAAGTGCATAAATTGCGGAGATAGACACAAAGAGATATGTACTTTCCCTCCAAAATGTATCAATTGCGAAAATGCATATCCAGCTAATTTCAATTTATGCCCAAAGAGGATAAAAGAAGCTGAAATCATGGCATTCAAATGCATCAATCATTTAAGTTTAAGTGAAGCTAGAAGAAGAATGAAAAGTAACAACACCACTTATGCTAAGATTACTGCTAAGGGCGAGGAAAATAAATTCGTAACCAAAGAGGTTATGGACAAAGCCATTCAAGAAAGAATGGAAAAATTCGAATCCAAAATTAGGGATGAATTCATCAGCCAAATCAGCCAGCTACAAACATCAATTGAAATGGTGATGAAAAACTGTATACTTCAAATAAACACCAACGTGGCGAAAATGCTACAAAATTTAGTTACCAACTCTGGTAATAAAAAAAAATATCCTTTCAAAACACTGATTCCATGATCGACTGGAACGCCTTTAAGAAGCGAAGAGGAGACACGGATTGTTTAGAAGACGAAAATCCGATGGATCACGAGGCTCTTGGGCCGGTCCCTGCTGTTTCTACTCTTGTGGAATGTTAGTTTTCTCGGCCGCTTTCTGGTGCGCTTGTACTTTTCCTTTTTTCGTCCTGTTTTCCCTTTTGCTTACCATGGCAGGTTGCTACTTCTTACAGTGGAATGCTAGAAGCGTCACTAACAAGCGCACCTGGCTGAACACGGAATTTTTTTTGGGCGCTGATGTTATCGCCATTCAAGAAACTTTTTTAAATAATCAAATTAATTTTAATCTAAAAGATAAGACCATCTTTTGTAAGGACAGAGGAAACCGTCCTGGGGGCGGGCTCATTATCGCTGTCAGTACAAAATATTCTGCTAAAATTATTAACATCACCCTACCTATCTCCAATATTGAAGTACTTGGAATTTAAATTTTTTACAAAAAAAAAAAAAAAAAAACCTAAAAATTTTTAATATCTACTCTCCATCCGGCTCTTGGAACAAAAACTGGCTCTCTGCCTTTCAACAATATTTGACCCCTCCTTTTTTAATTATGGGGGACTTCAATATCCACCACACTTCCCTCGGCAGTGATAATGACTCCCGGGATGCTGAAACAGTAATCGACTGGATAATTAACAACAACTTGGTTCTTTTAAACTGCAATACTACTCAAACAACAATAAACCTGCTCTTCTGGACTTAACAATCCCATCATTGGACCTCTACAATCATCTATCATATGAAGTAATTGCCGATACCTTTGACAGCGACCCTATCAAAATAAATATTCCGCATCTTGGGAGTCATTACCAAAACAGATGGAAAATAAACTGGAAGAATTTCAACTCTGACTTAAACAAATACCTTAATGATGCCAACAACATTAATATCAACGAATTTAATAATATCATATAAAAAACCCTTTTTAAAAATAGCAAGAATGAAATTATAAAAACAAGCGGCAATAATCCCTGTTGGAATAGAGAATGCAGCTTTCTCCTTGGCCAAAAAAGAAAATATCATCGACTTTCAAGAAACTCTCTAAACCGTGATGCATGGGAAAAATACAAACAAATAGGGGCAAAACTAAGAAGATTATGTAATTGTTTAAGAAGAATTTATTGGAATAAGACCATGAACATGGCAAAGGAAAATCACAGCATATATAAAATTCTAAAGAGTCTTAATAACAGAACGTAAGAAGAAACAAAATCTCACTTTATCCTAAATACGCCTACGGGAGAGCTCCATTCACCTGT
Organism: Uloborus diversus; assembly: GCF_026930045.1. Lineage (NCBI taxonomy): Eukaryota > Metazoa > Arthropoda > Arachnida > Araneae > Uloboridae > Uloborus > Uloborus diversus. The sequence goes on along the minus strand of NC_072732.1, from coordinate 149,874,111 downwards.
TGCCCAAGTGAATGCGTTCAGTAAATTTTTTATGCATCAGAAAATCAACGAATTTATTCCCCTAGACCTCAGTGGAAACTGTGACTTAGATGCACCTTTCACTTTAAACGATCTAAAGGAAGCAATCAATAAAAACAGGAATTCTGCCCCCGGACCTGATAAAATATCTGCAAAAGCATTAAAAATTATTTCAGCAAATAACCAGAATAAAATTCTGAATACAATTAACCATCTCTGAAACACCGGAAAGGTCCCAAACTCCTTTAAAAATGCATATATAGTTCCAATTCACAAAAAAGGGAAGAATAAAGAAGACATTAACTCGTACAGACCAATTTCACTCACATCTACTCTCGCTAAAACTGTCGAACGCATGATCTTGACCAGGCTGACAAACCATAGTATTCAACAGAATCTTTTCCCTCCCAATCAATACGACTTTATACCTTTTAGGGGCTGCGATGTAATTTCGGCAGAAATCCATCATGAGTTGTTCCGAGCAAGAAATGAAGGTCGATTCACCTTCCTCGTCGCATTGGATCTTAAGGGAGCCTATGATGCAGTTTGGCATGATGGTCTAATATGGAAATTGCTACAAAACGGAATACAAGGCAAAACTGCACAATGGATACACAATTTCATCAGCCACAGATCTGCTCAGGTTGTGATGTTATATTAGTTGAGAACATTTCTCAACTAATATAACATCACAAAGAGGAGTTCCCCAAGGCGCGGTATTGAGCCCGTTTCTTTTCCAAATTTACATCAAAGATCTTTGCCTGCTACATCTTAAAAATGTAAAAATAATCACTTACGCTGATGATATTTTTATCTTAGGCTCAGGTGTGGACATTGACAACACACTTAATGATGTTCAAAATTCGCTAAATAAAGTATATTCCTGGTGTAAAACTTGGCACATGACGATTGTACCGGAGAAATGTGTGGCAGTTAATTTTTCAAATAAAAGAAAGAAGACAGATCGTAATTTATCTATAAACCATCGAATGGAGGGAAGATATCAGAATATTAGGCATTTACTTCAATAATAACCTCACCTTCAAATCACACATACACTACTTAGCCAAAAAAGTTTTTAAATATACTGTTACAAATCCTGTAAATAGTAATTATTGTAGTAACGTAACCAGTAAATAGTTTCCCGTAATGAATATACAACCCCTTAACATATGGCTAAAGTATACAACCCCCTATTCTTTTTTTTCTTATTTCATTCACTGATTTTATCAATGAAAGTGTAGTTGTAGAACGGTGTAGCATTTTCTGGAATATTTGAGAGATTTCTTTTCGGTGTATATAAGCCGTTAGCGAAGGATAAACAGTTTAGTTTCGATTGAGAATTTGTACTGAGAGTGTGTATTAGCTCTGTTTATAGCGAGACATTTCGCTGTGTTGTTTTCGTATTTGGAAGTAAATACGAGTGTAACCGTTGAGTTTACGGTGTTGAGTGATATTTGCTTAATTGCTGGTGATTATTTTAGCAGTTGTTAACGATTTCTCCTGTACATAGTGTAAATAAAGCTCCTGTGTTTTTATCAAGAACTGTGTCTTCATTTCAAGAAAGTGGAAGTCGCACCGAATCCGTTACAATTTGGCGTCCATCGTGGGGCTTCTTCTGGACTTTCTTGGAGTAAGTGTGACTTTGGACATTTTTTCATAAAGACTTTTTTTGAATTAGGACTATATTTTTATGGTGATTACTAGCGCAATGGATGAACAATTAAAACAACTTCTTGACGCAATCACCTCTGTGAAGAGTGATATGGCGGCTAATCAAGAACAATTAAAAAATTATATGGCGGCTAATCAAAACCAATTGAAAAGTGATTTAACGGTGCTGAAAAATGACCTAGTTTCTAACCAAGAGGAAATTAAAAACGATCTTACTTCGTTAAAGACTCTGATGGAGAATAAATTTAATGAGATAGAGCATCGAGTTGATGCTATTGAAGGAAAGTTTGAGGCAGTTGAAGGCCGATTCATCGCAGTGGAAAATAAAATCGAAGAGAAATTTGAAGAAAAATTAAGTTCCGTTGAAGGCCGATGCAATGCTGTAGAAAATAAACTGGAAGAAGAAGATAGAAAATTTCATCAACTTAAAGAAGACATCTTTAAAGACCTGGAAAGGAGATTGGCAACCGCGGAAAGCAGCTCTGTACAGTTTGGCGCTCCCACATCGGTTGCTCGACCGTCCATTAAACTTGCCACATTTGATGGGAAAACTTCGTGGCAGGTTTACAAAACTCAGTTCATGATAGTGGCGGAAGCGAACGGATGGGACTCTGCTGACAAGGCCTGCCATCTTGCAGCATCCCTGAGAGGTGACGCAGCGGACATTCTTCAGACCCTTCCGGACGGCCAGCGCCTGGATTTCGCCGCCCTCACATCTGCGTTGGAGCTTCGCTTCGGTGAGAAGTGCCAGAAAGATTTCAGCCGACTCCAGTTGAAGTCCCGTTTCCAGAAAACCGGGGAAACCCTGCAAGAGCTTGCGGCGGACATCGAGAGACTGTCTCATCTTGCTTTTTGCGACTGTCCTGCGGATGTTCGAGACAACCTGGCACTCAACTGCTACATCGACGGGGTTCGAGATTCGGAAATCCAGAAAGTTCTACGGATGGCGGATGTCAAAGACCTGAATTCTGCTGTTGTGTATGCGTTGAAGTTGGAGGCCGCCCAGCAAGCAACCCTCAAGGATCGCCATTCAATCCGCGGCGTGAAAACTGATGAGCTTGATCCGGTTTCGTCACGTTTTGCTGAACTTGAAAAGCAAATAAAAGAAATTGCAGGAACCCTGAAAAGGATTTCGACGCCCAAGGACCAAAATCGACAACCACTTAAGTGCTGGAAATGCGGCGGCGAGGGTCACGTACGAAGAAACTGTGAAGCTCGCCAAGATACCAGAGGGAAGAGCACCTCTCCCTCTCAGGTCCAGGAAAACTAAGCCATGGCAATCTCGCGGGGCGGAGGTCGCCAAATTGGAATGAGCCCCATCTTAAAGTTTTCCAGATTTCATCGACGAGTGGCGGCAGTAATGGACTGTTTGTTTACGCATATGTAAACGGGTTTCCCTGCGAACTGATTATTGACACCGGAGCCAATGTTACAATCATTAGAACAGATGTGGCTCGTCAATTTGGACTCAACATTCTGTGGACGCCGCCCTGCGTTACCCTCCAAACTGTGACAGGTGACAAGATCGAGATTGAAGGTAAAGTGAACTTAGAAATTGTGTTTGGAAATGCCATTTACCATCATACCGCATTCGTTGCTGCTATCATAGACCCCTTCATTCTCGGATTGGACTTTTTAAAGAAGTATGACTTCAACCTCGACTTCAAGACTAACGAGCTGCACTCGACGAGAGAAGACATAGCAGTCTTTCCCGCAGAAAGTGATGTAAAATCCGCTCATCAAATAATTGCCCAAACAGATTTATCAATTCCCTCAAGGTCAGAATCATTAATACCTGGCTCCATTGAAGAAAGCAATAGTTTTCGATTTGGACTCATTGAATACCCCAACTTAAGCAATAGCCCAAAAGGAGTGCTGGTAGCATCTACGCTGGTGGACCTTTCTAAAGATGTAATTCCTGTGCGAGTCGTCAACGTGAGTGAAAGGCCAAGGAATATCCGGAAAGGTGAAGTGCTGGCAACTTGTACTCCAGTAAACTGCATCATTAGAAGAATCAATTCCCCCGAGACTGTGTCTTCTGTCCTTGAAATCGAAGTTAATTGGGGGTGCGCCATTATCGAAAGATCAAAGAACTGCTGCGGAACAATTGGTGGACGATTTCAAGCATCTGTTTTCATCTACATCGGAGGATGTTGGCCGTACGAATTTAACGCAGCATAGGATCTACACTGGAGAACACCCCCCTATTAAACAGCATCCAAGACGACTACCGTTCGCCAAGAAGGAAGAGGTTGAGACCCTCCTGAAAGAGATGCAGGAGAATGATGTCATCGAACCCTCGTCCAGTCCTTGGGACTCTCCTATCGTCTTGGTCCGAAAGAAAGATGGCTCCACCAGATTTTGTGTCGTTTACCGGCGGCTGAATGAAATCACCAAGAAAGACAGTTACCCTCTTCCACGGATAGACGACACCTTGGACACTCTTTCTGGACACAAGTGGTTTTCGACCCTGAACTTGAAGAGCGGCTATTGGCAGGTTGAGATACACCCTGATGACCAAGAGAAGACAGCGTTTACAACTGGACAAGGCTTATGGCAGTTTAAAGTGATGCCCTTCGGCCTCTGCAATGCACCAGCTACGTTCGAGCGTCTTATGGAGACAGTGTTAAGAGGACTTTCCTACGAATCCTGTCTAGTCTACTTAGACGATATCATCATCGTGGGACGCAGTTTCGAAGAACATCTGGCAAATCTTAAAAAGGTGCTGCAAAAGCTTAAGGAAGCCAATCTGAAGTTAAGCCCGTCCAAATGTAATTTGTTCCGCCGGGAAGTGAACTACCTTGGTCATATCATCTCTTCTGAGGGTGTACAAACCGATCCAGAGAAGATATCTGCGGTCAAGAGTTGGAGTCGTCCCGAAAACATCCATCAGCTGCGAAGTTTCCTGGGGCTCTGCACGTACTACAGGAAGTTTGTAAAGGGTTTTTCCGACATTGCACGACCTTTGCATAAGCTGACGGAGAGCAAGCAAAAGTTCGAATGTTTCAAAGAATGCGAAGATGCATTTTTACGACTGAAGGAGGCTTTAACATCAACGCCTATCCTCAGCCTGAAAAATCCTTCATCCTGGACACTGATGCGAGCAACGAGGGCATCGGAGCTGTTTTATCCCAAGAAATTGACGGAAATGAACATGTCATCTTTTACTGGAGCAAATGCTTATCAAAGTCGGAGCGAAATTACTGCGTCACCAGAAAGGAGTTACTGGCCATAGTGAAAGCTGTAGAACACTTCCATCATTACCTCTACGGCCGAAAATTTCTGCTTCGGACAGATCATGCCTCATTAACTTGGCTTTTGCACTTCAAAAATCCGGAAGGCCAGATAGCCAGATGGATACAGCGACTCCAGGAATATGACATGGAGATCAAGCATCGAAAAGGGTTATCTCACGGTAATGCTGACGCTTTATCAAGGAGACCCTGTCCTGAGAACTGCCACTATTGTTCTCGAATCGAGAAAGAGTATGGAACGACTAGCCCTACCGCCTATCAGGTGACAGTGACTCCAACATCATCAGAACTTGATCCATGGAGTGATGACCAAGTTCGAAAAGATCAACTTGAAGACCCCGACATAAAACCAATTTTAGAGTTCATGGAAAGTGACAGTCGACGCCCTAGCTGGCAGGACGTTTCCATCTTCAGTCCTGCAACAAAAAGATACTGGGCTTTATGGAACTCACTCCATTTACGGAACGGCGTGCTACACCGGAAATGGGAATCTGACGACGGCAAAACATCTAGGTGGCAGTTACTACTTCCCCGATCAAGGATTTCAGATGTTCTGAAAGAAATACATAGTAGTGCGACTGGAGGACATTTTGGTGTCTTGAAAACCCTCAATAAAGTTCGGGAGCGCTTCTTCTGGAGCAAGGCGAAGGATGACGTGGAGAAGTGGTGCCATTCTTGTGACGCCTGTGCTGCTCGTAAAGGACCGAAGAAGAGAAGCAGAGGGAAGCTACATCTGTACAACGTTGGAGCTCCTTTCGAACGAATTGGGATCGACATCCTGGGTCCTCTACCAAGAACTGCTGATGGGAACAAATACATTCTTGTTTCCATCGACTACTTCACCAAATGGCCAGAAGCATATCCCATTCCAGATCAAGAAGCTACCACCGTAGCAGAGACTCTAGTCCAACATTGGATCTCGAGATACGGAACACCTTTGCAGATTCATTCCGATCAAGGGAGGAATTTCATCTCTGCTGTGTTTAAGGGCCTATGTCAAATTTTCGGAATTGAGAAAACTAGGACAACACCACTACACCCACAATCGGACGGCATGGTGGAGAGATTTAACCTCACAATCCTGAATAATCTCTCACTTATGGTCTCCAGAAATCAACAGGATTGGGACAGGAAGCTACCTTTGTTCCTGCTGGCCTACCGCAGTGCTGTCCACGAGACTACCGGATTTGCCCCATCTCAGATGCTCTTCGGACGAGAGCTTCGGCTACCTTGTGATCTCGTCTTCGGTCGTCCTCCGGATGCGCCTGCATCGCCTGAGGAGTACATCCAGGATCTCCAGGCCCGGTTGGAAGACGTTCATAACTTCGCACGAGAGCGAATCAACATCGCGGCGGAGAAGATGAAGACCCGATACGACACAAGGTCTACTGGACATGAATTCAACGAAGGCGACAAGGTTTGGTTATGGAATCCCATCCGACGGAAAGGTCTGTCACCCAAATTACAGTCGCATTGGGATGGACCCTACAAAGTCCTTAACCGACTAAATGACGTCGTAGTGAGGATCCAAAAATCACCTAATGCAAAACCTAGGTTTGTACATTATGATCGGTTAGCCCCATACTATGGCCATAGTTCATGAGTATTACGTAAACAACCATGGTTGATAACATAAAAGTTGTAGATAATTTTTGCTTTTAATGTTTAGTAATATTTCTTGTTATTATTGTGTTTTCTGTATCTGTTAGTTATTAATTAATGTGTATATTTGTAAACTTGTGATAGAAGTTAGGCACCCTTTCTGGGGATTGTACTGCCCGGGACGTGCATTCCTTAGGAAGGGGGCAATGTTACAAATCCTGTAAATTGTAATTATTGTAGTAACGTAACCTGTAAATAGTTTCCCGTAATGAATATACAACCCCTTAACATATGGCTAAAGTATACAACCCCCTATTCTTTTTTTTTCTTATTTCATTCACTAATTTTATCAATGAAAGTGTAGTTGTAGAACGTTGTAGCATTTTCTGGAATATTTGAGAGATTTCTTTTCGGTGTATATAAGCCGTTAGCGATGGATAAACAGTTTAGTTTCGATTGAGAATTTGTACTGAGAGTGTGTATTAGCTCTGTTTATAGCGAGGCATTTCGCTGTGTTGTTTTCGTATTTGGAAGTAAATACGAGTGTAACCGTTGAGTTTACGGTGTTGAGTGATATTTGCTTAATTGCTGGTGATTATTTTAGCAGTTGTTAACGATTTCTCCTGTACAGAGTGTAAATAAAGCTCCTGTGTTTTTATCAAGAACTGTGTCTTCGTTTCAAGAAAGTGGAAGTCGCACCGAATCCGTTACAATACTAACATTCTAAAAGTTGTCGCCTCGAACAGATGGGGAGCAAGAACAAAAGATCTTCTAAAAATTGCGAACAGCTGCATCAAGAGCAAGATTAATTTTAGCAGTCACATTTACTCATCTTCTTCCCAGACAAATAAAAATAAAATTGAAATAATATACCATGCTGCTCTACGAGTAGCAACTGGTCTCCCAAAATTTAACCCATCCCTATCCTGCTTAGAGAAGCAAATGAGACATCCTGCAGCCAAACACATGATCTCAAATCTGAGATGTTTTTTATCAGACAAGTTGCCTTGAACAAGCTCTCACCAATCAGGAAAACACTTCTCTCTTATGAGATTAAAAAAATTCCCACCAAATTAGAAAAAACTCCTTTAGGAATTCGGAACAAAAATTTACTGACAGACCTAAACATCTATCCCAGCCAATGCATACCTATTTGTATTCGTTCAAATATTAATCCAAACAGAACTACAATTTCCCTCAAGTCCCTTCCTTTCCAAAAAGAAGATATTCCAAGGCAACTAATTAGCAAAGCTTTCGACGACTACTGTTCCACTCACTGGAAAGACTGCCATATTGTAGCAACTGATGCATCAAAAACCCCAATACTCTACAGCAATAGGGGTCCACAATTCGAGTTCAAACGAAAATATAAAGGGAAAAATTTCAAACATGAACTCCATCTTCGGCGCTGAAGGGCTCGCTCTATGACTCGCTATTGTTCGTTTCGGAAACACAGGTCCAAAGATAGTATTCTGCTCGGACAGTCTGTCAGTCCTTTCTGCCCTCGAAAGAGCTAACAATAAGTCTCCCCACATCATCACGATGATTACAAAAAGTATTGCCAATCACACTTCAAACGGTCATGCACTCGAATTCGTTTGGACCCCTGCCCACGTGGGTATCAAAGCAAATGAAACTGCAGACAGACTGGCTAGCATGGGATACGGGGAAAATATTATTCTCCACTGGATTGCCCCTGAAGACATAATACAAAACCTGAAACAAAAGTACAGAGATAAAGCTACAACTTCCTGGAACAGATCTAAATACTATACCGGATACAGCCACTTAAATGGTCAAGGAAACAGCAAACACAATTTAACAAAAAATCGATATGAAGATGTCCTGCTATCAAGAGCTCAGACCCGTACCACTCTCACTCAATTCAACCAGCACCGAATCAAACATAGTAACTCCCCTCTGTGCTTAACATGTAATACTCCTGATACAGTAGACCATGCCATTCTAGTTTGCAATAAATATAATAAGGAAAGAGACAGAATTCGTGCCTATATGGGATGTGTCCCCTTGTCCTTTTCTCTTGTTTTCTCGGCCGCTCATGCTTCTCGCCGCTTGATGTCCCTTCTCATTGGTTTGCTCAATGCTATTGATTCATAATTTCCTTTTCCTTTTGGTGTTCTCCTTCCTAGGCTTTCCCCTAGTTGGGGTTAAGCTTTGTTCCTTTTTGCATCTTTCTTGCACTCTGCTCTCAGCCTCTCGTTCTTTATTGGTTTGTCGAATTTTCTGATTATTGAAGCTTGTCCTTCCTTTTGTTTCAAGTAGAAACAGGAAATATTTTGGAGCAATAGAGGTGAAGCCACTGTGTTAGAGTGAAGCATATACCTCAAGATAGAGAAGAAGAAGAAGAAGAAGAAATATGAATCATTTGGCAGATATAACCATCCAATGTTTAAATTAATTAATTAATTAACAAAAACTTTTCCGATTCGATCCATCGCGCTTTGAAACCATGCTCGCCACAACTTAATTACACACAAAAAATTTGATCAAAATCAGTCCAGCCGTTTAAACGCCTTATGGTGACAAACGTTCGCACAAAAAATTTTTATATATTAAGATTTACTGGTATAAGTGTACTGTTCGTCTTCCTAAGCCGAGACTTAGTGCCAATTTGCGCATGCGTCAGGTCTGCTGTGATTTGTGTGGGAAAAAAAGGTCAATTGCTTTCACAGCCAAGCGACAAATGCTACTGTTTCAAGTAATGTCATGAATTTTTAACCCCCGACACACAAAGGTAGGGGGCTATAAGTTTGACATGTCTGTGTATCTACACTCATGTCTGTGAAAATTGCAACACAACGAAGGACTTACTCGAGTGAGCAGAAAATTGCAGAAAATGTAAAGTAGGGCATGACATGCAAAGGATAAGAATTGCAGACCAGTAGCGCATGCGTATGCTGAGTGCGCCCTCTGAACGGCGGATCGAACCGAATATAAATAGACGGCTGTACCGAAGCGTGTATGATTATCGGTGGTTAAATCTAGAGTAAACGTTAACTGAATCCTTATTATGCCTCTTCGACGAAAGAAAGCGAAATTTGAGCAAGTTTCGGAGTTTGAACGGGGAAGAATCGTCAGTCTCCGTGAAGCTGGATTGTTTTATCGTGCAGTAGCCGGGAAGCTCGTGTGCACGTAACAGCAGCACAATTATGCGTGTTTGGAAACTGGACGGACGAGGATCGGACAGCTCGGAAATCCGGGAGTGGATCCCGAAATGTGACGTCAGCTCGCGATGACAGACACCTGGTGCGTATGGGGCTAACGAACCGCACAGCTTCTACTAGACAATGGGCAGCACAGTGGTCAACAGCTACAGGTGTTTCATCGTGTGCTTCATCAATTCGGAGACGTCTAGCGTGGGCTGCGCGTAAGAATTCCTTTATACAGGATTCCTCTCACGCAAAACCATCGCCGCCTGCGGCTACAATTGGCCAATGTGCATAGGAGCTGGCGTGCTGATTGGCAGCAGATCGTCTTTTCTGACGAATCCCGCTTCAATTTGTGGCACCATGATGGCCGAATTCGTGTCTGGCGCTATGCCAGTGAACGGCATAGCGCCGAACATTCCGGAGTGCACTATCGAACGCCACAGTGAACGAAAACCCGGAGTTATGGTCTGGGGTGCAATAGCATATCATGGACGATCACAATTGCTACGAATTGTGGGCAATTTGAACAGTACCCGATACATAAACGAAGTTTTACAGCCCCAAGCTATTTCTTTCCTGCAAGGATTGCCAGAGGCTGTATCCCAGAAGGATAATGCCCGTCCACATGTCGCCAGGATGTCAAATCCTACCTTGATTCGCAGCAGGTATTGTGCGTTCATGAGGAGAAGAGACTTTGGAACGCCTTCCCGAAAGCAAAGCTAAGTTTAGCGCTGGGGTGATCGCTACCGCTTTCAATTGAGACAACCCAAAATTTGGCGAGCATTTAAATTTGTAAAAATGTCTTTGTGTTCTTTCCTTTCGTTTCTAGCTTCGCGTAATTGTCGCCTACGGGGAATCTATACTTTTTAAACTGAAAATTTCAGAACAAAAATATTGTATTTACAAAAAAAAGTAAGGTATTTTGTTTTCCGAATGAAACATTTCTATTAAGGATAAGCTTTCCGAATTTTGAACGATATCCTTTTAAACACTAACGTTCTATATTCGAAATTGCAAGTGCGCTGATGAAAAAAAAGGGGGGGGGGGCAGGAAACTTCATTGCCACACAGACTGTGGCATTGAAATGCTTAAGGGTTGCGTTCGTTTTGAAGACTGAATATCTCTCTCCATTTCCCTCTCCCTTTTCTTGAGGGGGGGGGGTGACTCAGTAGTTCTTACGGGTTGGGTCTTTTTGATGCATCTGTATGGATTGTACAAAATTTCAGATCATATAGAGCGGATATACAGTCAGTAGATCTACAGTAGCAGTTATTTTTGAAAAATTATGAAAACATTATTCGAACAAAAGTTGCCCCCCCCTTCCCCCCCCCCCAAAAAAAAAAACTTGGTTGAACCAAAGGCGGGGACTGGGCAATTGTTCCAGAAAGGATTTACACATGTGAGAAATAAAAGTAAATGAGAAAACAATAAAAAATCAATCTGAAATATTTAAAGCAATTGACTATTAAAATCAAAGCTATTTCTCTAAGTATTGCATGAATATTAATGTTTAGAAATATGTAATAATTTGCGATGCGTTATAAAAAGTGTCTTTGGTTTGAATACTGTTTTAAAATTATAGGTTCATCGGTTGGGTCCGGCTTAAGAGATGACGACTACCCCCAGGGCGAGTATTTTCAAGGCAGGGGGGGGGGGTAACCAACTTTGTTTCGGGGGGGGAGGCAGAAACGAAGTTAGTTATAACACTTCAGAACACAGTAGCCTAACGTAAACACGGATTGTCCATAAAGGACGTTACACTTCACCTTAGCCTCTCGGCCCCTCGTCACGTCTCACGCAATGTTCGATGAACATACTGCTATAACGAACGCTTTTATTTGGACCAAAATATGTGAAGTCATATTTCTTATAATCCCCTCCTTCCCCCTTGAGACTAACTGTCCGAAGTTCATGAACCCCGAACCCTCTCTCCCTACCCCTTTCAAGCGTGACATCATTTGTGAACGACGCCTTAGGTTTGCTTTAAGTCACCAAAATCGCAGTAACAATTGTTTTAAGGGAGAAGACCGGCTCCCCCCCCCTCCTTCCCGGATAGCTCTAGTCACAATTTGTTTATGATCATGTATGTTTTTAATAAAGAATCATATCGCACTCCGGCAAGGAAAGTGACACAATTCAAAATCTGGGAAAACCGTACCGGCTATTGATTTAAAATCTAAATTTAGTGCTTTTTCTCGACACAAAAACCGCAAAGTTAGCTCACCTAAATGGTGCGGGGGGGGGGCGTAGAAACGATTTCATCAATAATGACACATCATTAAAATTTCATAATTTGGAAGAATATTTTTCGAGCTTAAAGTATGCATTATATGTATCTATACTTCAAAAAGTAATTAATAAACATCACATAATAAGTTGACTGCGCATATTGTAATGTTTGAGACTAAATCACTGAAAATTACTATTGCGTCAAACCTTAATTTTCTCCATTGCTGTTTTTTTTCTTGTGGTTGAGTCAGTTTCCTTGCCAGTGTGGGATATGTTGAACAACTGAATAAGTTGACTATAGCAACGTTTCTTGATAAAAATAACGCACTTTACATTCAGAGCCAAGGACGGATCCAGAAACTATTCAAGGAGGGGGCGATTGATTTCACACCCTTACCCTTTTATAAATTCGCAAACCTCCGCCCCCCCCCCCTTTCCAAACACTATGAAAGATCGTCTCATTTCAGTTATTTTGGGAAGGGGAGGGACTTCCTTTTCTACAAAATTGCCGGAGGAGTGTACCAAACCCCATTCCTTACCTTAACGCCATCAAAGGTGTCCCATTAAAGTTCCTCTTTTTTTTTGGGGGGGGGGGACTTCAATTTTCCAAACTTTCCTGAGAAGAGCCATTGAACCCTATAACTCTATTTAATATCATCTAAAATCTTCTAAAATTGAGTTTTTGGAACTTTGAAATACTTCCTATACAAAGTTCAGATCTCTATCAGTAATGTGTTAAGAATACGATATGTGCTACACTTTCATTTTCCAGACAGCAAGAGCTTCGTCAAACTATTGAAGATAGGCTAAAACAATTTTCAACTTCAGTATCAAAGACATGCCGTGGAAGAGTTCTGCATCTCGACTCAAGGAAGGGGCGGTCGCCCCATCGCCCCTCCCTTGTTAGGATCTGTATTAGAATACGGGCAACAAACTTTTGCCCATTTTATGATCCCCACACGTGACGCTGTTCTGTAAAAGTACTGGAAGAACTGAATTACTTTTAGAGTAATCGAAAAAACTTGAATAAAAAAAGCATGTATATTTTTTCGTATTTACAAAAATAAATAGGTTAAAACAGTAACATAAAACGTTGTTTCAGGCACTTATTCAATTATTCTGTAGATAACCATATTGGCATGTGAAAAGCTTTAATTTTTGTTTTGTTCCTTTTTTCATTTCTGAAGAATAAAAGCCATATTGGAAAAAAAAAATAGTACTAAAGTATTGAAATGTGTCACACAGAGTGCAACTTACCTACTGAGGCTTCCAAAATTGTTCGTTGGCTTTAAATGTGTATGGTTAAAAATGAAGTGCCTAGGAATCGAAATAGTAGTTCAATACTTTTTCATAAGTAGTTCAATACTTTTTCATACTATCTCTACATGATTACATCAATTAAACATTTTTTTAAACAAAATATTGACTGGCCAAAAATGAGGTGACAGAGAAATATTTTCAGAAAAATTCGAAATTAAAGTTATCGTCTCTCGTTTTCTTTCTTTCTTTTTTTTTTTTTTTTTGAGCAATCCCGATTGCTTATTGCTTTCATTTGACTGTTTTTGACGTGCTATCATTTTTCCCACCGGCGCGGCACCACTCTCTGCCAGCACCACCCGTCGCGTCGGCCGGCCTCACGATGCTGCTCCTCTAGCGAAAACCGTCTCCAGGTTGCGTCCATATCCTACACACACACGCATACATACACGCACCAACACACACGCACACACAAACACATACACAAACACCAGCATACACACACATACCCCTACACACATACACAAACACATACACACACGCATGCATACAGACACCTACACATACACACAACTGCCCACACATTCATGCCTGCACACAGACACAAACACATATGCTTACACACACATACACATACCCCGCCCCCACGCACACAAACACTCATACACACAACTACCCACACACTCATGACTGCACACAGACACACACACATGCCCCCACACACACACATACAAACACACACTCGTGATTGCGAAAAACATAATTTGAATTCAAGATGACAAAATTCAAATTAATTTTTTTTTTATTATTTTATTTTTTCAATACGGTGATAGTTAAAAAATCTTTTGGCATTAATTTTTGCTTGTTCACTTTACAAATCTACGTATTATTTTAAAAATGACTCGTATTCGCAAAGTAACAACAAATAAAATTCGAAACCGCATTAATTCTTCATTATATTCGAAGTAAAACAGTTCGAAATATTGCAAAAGTAGTTCATTTATCCCTAAGCACTGTGTAATATTTAATAAACGCTTTAAAGAAGAAAATCGGATCGAAAATAAGGTGAGAAATGGTTGACCAGCAAAGTTAACAATATGCGATTAGAGATTTATAATTAGAATACCTATGAAAAACCCACGTTTGAGAGCTGTGAAAGTTTCAGCAGAATAGAAGGAAAAATTTCCCTTCCAATTTCACCTGAAACTGTTCACCGTGTTTTCAGAAAATGTTTACTTAGCGTGAAAGACAGAAAGTTTAGGATTTCCTTCGCAAAATCAATGATAAATTAACCCAAAACGTATAGAAATACACTGCAAATCTTAAAATACTTTTAAGTCGAACAAATGTCTTAGTAGCACACCTTTTTTTCGGGAAAGAAGGTGGGAGGTAATTTCTTAGAAAATTATAGAACACTTGTCTTCTTACAGCGCGATAACGATGGCCAATTGCAACCTTTCTCAGTGTTGGTCTGAAGCCTCATCCCCAAAAGACGCATTTAGAATCTTCCGATACCACGTGTTGGGGGCGTGGCCAAGTCTCAACTAGTGAAAAACGGACAATACAGCCTCTTCCTTGGCCTGCATATTCCCCTGATATGTCACCGATTGAACATGTGTTGGGCGGCGTCTCGCTCGTGATCCTCGTCCTGTTGCTTTGACAGACGAACTTTGGTTGCGCATACAAATAATGTGGAATACTCTTCCGCAGGCAGATTTTCCAACTTCGTTTCACTCCATGTCGATTCGTGTAGCAGCTCTTATTGCGGCGCGTGGTGGCCACACAAAATGCTAATTTCTACCTCTTTTTATTGTTTGTTTGGTTTGAAAATGTAATCATTTATTTGTATCCATTACCACTCTATTGTATTAAATTTTATTACTAATAATATTATTTGTGTATTAAATTTCATTCAACTATGATGCTTCCTTCATGGTGTTGCAATTTTCACAAACAGGAGTGTATGTATGTGTATGTGATCCTCTACCGCCTAAACGGATGGACCGATTTAAAAATAAAAAAATTTTAACCCCCGACACACAAAGGAGGTGCTATATAAGTTTGACATGTCTGTGTATCTGCCAGTGGCACTCTAGCACCTAAATAGATGTACCGATTTAAAAAAAAAAATGTTCGAAAGGAGAATTGATCGAGAGTGTTCTTAGCTGGGTTGCGTCTTCGAATGACGTTAATTAAGGAATATATTAATTAAAAACCTCTTAAAAGCTTTTCCCGATTTTTTCAGTGAAAACATATATTTAAAAATTTATTGAAAAAGAAATTGTATGTAAGTGCTCACTTACTGTGGTTGGTCTACCCCAATCTTATTTTAGGTTTAAACTGGCAAAGCGAAAATGTTCCCCAAAAATTTCATAGCATCATCAATGAAGTTGAAAATGCATTTTTTTCTTAACTAACTTTTATTTCCACAATAAAAAATATTTTCAAAAAAGTCACAACGCGTCTTTCCATAAAATATTTATGTGCAAAGGATTATGTTATCAACTTATTGAGATGCTTTTATACTAAGTTGTTATCATTTTAAAATTGCTCTACAACTTTTTCTATCCAAAACATGGCCCACGTCTTCAGCCTCATACTGGCACATTTTGGCTTGCCCCTTCGATTCCGTTTTTTGGATGTTTAAAGGTCCACGGTCCTCTTAATCTTTCTAGTTCTCGTCTTAATTCTTCTTTTCGTCTCTCTTGTTCTTTTTTTAATTCTTCTTCTTTTCGTCTTTGTTCTTCTTCCTTCCTTTGTTGTTCGTTTATTTTTTCTTGAACTTCCTCTTCAGCCCTTTTTCTTTCCTCATCTTTGCTTTTCTCTTCCTTCTTTCTATATATCTCGTTCGTTTTTTCTTCTTTCTTTCTGCTTTTCTCCTCCTTTTTTCTGCTTTTCTCTTCCTTTTTTCTTCTCTCCTCTTCTTTCTTTCTCTCTTCTTTCTGCTTTTGTTCTTCCTCTTTCTGCTTTTTTTCCTCTTTTTTAGTTTCCTCCTCTCTAATTTTCGCTAATTTTTTCTCATCGGCTTCTTTCCTTTTTTGTTCATCTTTTCTTTTTTTATCTTCTTCTTTCTGGATTTCTTTTTCTTTCCGTCTCTCTCCTTTCTTCATTTTTTCTGCTTTTCGTGTATCTTTGTCTTTGTTACTCTCTTTACTTTCTTCATCCTCTTTCTCTCTACATGGTTTTGTCTTGACTTCATCATTTCCTCCTTTTTTAGCTTTACTAATGCAAGGACGAAATATTTCTGAAAGCAAAGAGTTTACATTAGCTCTATCAGCAAATGTCATTTATACAGCTAAAGATTTCAGGCATGAATAATTATTAGAAATATAAACACCTACAAACTGTTTAAGAATTGATTATGGAAGTTCAATATGCAGTTTAAAAGCAAATACATATCTTATATTTATGGAAAGTGAAAACTATAATTGTATTTTAAGAGGGGTTTTTTCACCTAGCACTACACTGTTAAAACTACAGGTTGCGTTTGGTACCTTTCAGGGGTGAAAAGCTTGTTCACCAGCGACACCCAATATGGAGCCGAAATGGCACCTCTTATTTGGGTGAAAAACAGGCACCTTCTAAAAGATAGGCAGCTGGGGTGACCGGAAAGAATCTTCTAAGAGAAAAATGGCACCCTTACTGATTTCTACTGTAGATCCTACTCCCCCCTCTTCTGTATTGTGTGTGTTTTTGAATACAGTTGTGTAGTTGTTCTTTTTTTTACATATATCTAGTTTTGATTCATGATATTCTACGTTTTAGACATTTTTCACGTTGAATTAAGCACTGGAAAAGATTAAAACTTGTAATTACAGCATTTGATCATATTTCAGAGTTTTCAACATAGTTAAGAAGCGTTGCTTTAATTCATCTGATCGTGCTCTAACTCGGTGTTTCTCATCCTCTTTTGACCCCCGACAGATAAAAGCAAATGAAAAGAATTACGGACCAGTGAAATTTTTATCCTTTTCTTTAAATTAATAAATTAAATAATAATAATGAAAATAACAACTCTGGGGCCGTTAAAAACGTGTCAAAAATTCTACGTATTGATGATTTTTTTTTCAGTAATATTAAAAATAAATAAAACAATAAATATCTACCCCCTTTACTTGGTATCAAAGAGCTGTTACAAATGTATTTAAATTTAAAGACTAGAAGTTTTTCGCCACTTTTAAAAACCAAAAGAGATTTCTAACGCTATATTATCGGCTTCACAAAATAACACTAATTAGATAACGGCTAACAGGAAATGATTCAAACACTTGAATGAAAAAAAAAAAAAAAAAAACTAGCCGGAACGAGTTTTATTTTTTAGTTCATTTTTTCCCGCTTGCTATTCTGCTTTATAATCTACGATGTACAAGAATCATTTTTTTTCATTATTTCATCTCACTTGTTGATTATTATCTTATGTGGTCAATAATGTGGTGGTTAAACGTTGCTTATCGAGTACTCAAGAAAATAATGATAGATATTTTTAGTATCGGTTTGAATGTTGGAGACAGCACTACAGTAACCGTTAAACAATAAAAACCAGTAAACGTACTTTTAAAAACACTTTTAACTATGTTTTTGAAAGCCCTGAAAGCTACAAAGTGATCAAAAGCTGTACTTACTTGCTATTTTGGAGATGAATCCTCGAAACTTTTAATCCTAGAAGAGTTTTAATCCAATATTTTACTTAATTCAATGTGAAAACGTAACATCGAGCTACTTATCCTGCGTCCGCCATATTGAAGTGGTTGAATGAATGTCGAAGTTAATGCGCATGCGTAACGATTCATTCTGCGATTGCCTGCTGTTTTCGCACCCCTGTTGCGTTTCTTGGCTAGTATGGCACCCTTCGGTACCATGCCTTCACCTTAGGGGGAATATATTCTCTCGTCTGGAACCCCTGGTTTTAACAGTGTAGTGTCTATCGATTTTTCTTTCCCCGTAGTTTGACTACAGATCTGTTTACGTCGTGATAGATAATGGAGAGTCTCGTGAGACACGCAAATATATGTATGTTTGTATGTTATTTCTTCGAAAACAGTTGGAAAATCCTGGTCGATAAAAAATGCATAATTTTATGCGTTTGTTTATCCTTGCTTCATGTTTGTCAGAGCCGGCCTTAAGCCGATTAGAGCAAAAGAGTCTAATCGGGCCCCGCGTTAGCTGGGGCCCCGCGCTAAAAGATTTTTTTTCCTTTAGATAAACGAGAAAAAAATGTATGAAAAAATAAGTTCAAATTTAATATTTAACTGACGCCTAATCTGGCAGAGTGGAGCTGCTTTTAGTTCAATAATTAATGGGGCAAAGGAGCTTGTTACCCAGCCATACTGGAATAAAACTGAACGAAAAAGCAGACATGCTCGCTAAAGAAGCAGTGACTAATGACAATATTCCGAGCATACAATGCACAACATGGAAAGACAGCCAATACAAAAGTAAAGCAGACCGTCAAAATAAAAGAGAAAACAAATGGAAAGAAAGCAAATATTATGATAAGTTCAAGCAAAGAAAACTACCCTCAAAAAATTATATCAAATGTAGAAATAGAAGAGAGAAAGTTCTCATAAATAGACTGGTAACGAACTGCTATCTCGTGAACTACAAACTACATCGCATGAAAATCGAAACATCTCCCATGTGCGCAAGTTGTAAGGTCCCTAACGCTTTTAGCTGATTTTAAATTCACTAAAAGCATCAGGAGTTATATTCTAAAACTACTTGTGGCAAATAAATTTCCGGAAAAAAAAGGTAAACTATCAGTTCACACAATTGGACAGCTGAGATCAATGGCCATACCGACTATACCTTATCCCTATAACCGGTCAGGAAAAAAGGGAACTATGTAAATGTAATGGGGCTGGGACTTCAAAGAACAAATTTACAGTACGGTGAGTAATAAAATAAAGGCCTCATCTCCGGCGCTAACTATCGCATGAGCAAAATGTCCTGAAGCATTTAAATTTTGTGGGCCCCAAAGCTGTTTTTTTAATTCAGTGTATATATTTGTTTTATTTATTTTTGGAGGAAGAAGTGCAAAGATTCAACAACGATGAAATTTTCTGTTATATACAATTTACAACAATGTACTGCATAATCTTGGATTCCACTTGCTCCAAATACCACCAGTACTCTTATTATTATGCAATTGAGAAAGAAAAGTCTCAACATTTAGCCTGAAACTTGGTTTTTAAAACTTCAATGTCAAAAAATTGTCAAGGAACGTCTCCAAACTCTACTCTTTCATCTAACGTGATCGTTAGCAATTCTCCAAAGATTGCCTCAACCTATGCCTTAAAGTTTTCAATTTAAAAACATTCCCAAGGGATATCCTAACGAGGAAGATTCCTCTCTCCAAACGCAGCCTCAAGTTGCGATTTTAAAGCTCTAACTTCGATAAATTTCTAGGAAAGCGGCCCCGAATCTTTTATCCCTTTCCCTACGATTCCAATTGATAGCTTGAAATTTAGCTTTAAGACAATTCCACGGAACAGCTCTGCAAAACTTTCCTGAAAATAGACAAATTGACGTGAGTTTCGAAAAGTCAGTTCCCCTTTTCCACTGTCGTTGTCAAAATACCCTAAAACTGCGTTTTCACTTCAATATTGAAAAAATTCCGGAGGATCACCGATCCCCTAACGTTGTCAAAGTTAGCTTAAAATTGACTTCAGTTTTGAACTAATTCCCCTCACCCGCAGTCGATAATTTCTATTCTCTTTCCCTTAATTTGCTCTTTGCCTAAATTTCTTATTTTGGGGTCAGTTTTCAAAATTCTTCTGGGAGTGGAATTTGAACCCCTCTCCCTTCTCGAACTTCTTTTGACTAAAACTGAGTTTTTAAGACTTCAATTTATAAACTTTTCCAGGGAAGGTCGCCCGTTTCCCCACCTCTTTCCTATTGCTGACATCACCAAAAAAGATAGTTTAGAATTTCATTTTAAAGTTTCAGCATTTGGTACATAACTTTTCTTTTAAAGCACTAAATTGCGCATCAAGAATTTCTCAGTGTTAAACTTGTCTAACTTTTTTAAAAGTTCGCTCTCATTCTTGTTTTTGTGTCTCAAATTAAAGGCAATTATTCATAAAGGATCCCGCCAAGATTCTCCAACCGGGCCCCACTTTTGTTAAGGCCGGCTCTGATGTTTGTTATCTAGTCTAATAAGAGAATGAACTCTTAAGCATCATTTCACTTTCAAAAATTTATAATACCTTCGCAAACTAGCATTGAGTAAACGCCATCAAGAAATGCTTTTGTTGATATGCGTTTATCATGAGAAAAATCTGAAAGAACTTTTATATTTCTGCTTCAGGTTTTTTTTGGGGGTTTAGAAAGTTGGAGGCTCAAAGTTTTAAAAATGCAACAACACATGCCTAACTAGTCATGCCATGCTAAATGAACATGCCTAACAAATGGGGGAAAACCACAATTTCGTATCGTTTTCTTTTGAATTGTATAGAATGAAGTCACAGCAGCCAATTCACCAAAGAAAAAGCTTTTGAAACCTTGTTAAAAAAAAAAATAAAAATAAAAGGAAATAAACACCAAAACAAACTTTTTATTCGCCAGTCGGAATACCCTATATAATATTCCAAAAATTTCTACAACTGAACAGATTCCTATTATCCATTTATTAATCGATATAAGACATTGATTATGGCGCATTCTCTAAACTCTTAGCAATATCGTGACCGAGTAGAAAAACACAAGATATATCCATGTTTTATTTTTTAACATTTATAAATTTTCCAGTGCATTTCCACTTATTTGAAAACAAGAACTCATTTATTTTTCAAAAGAAAAATTTTGTAAAAAATCAAAAAATTATTTTCCTGACCTTTCGAATCGTTTTCTTAAATGTGCTAAATTATTTTAAAAATTTACATTAAAATTTCACAAATAAAATTTTTTTATCAAACTCTGCACACTTAAAGTTGTAAAGTAATATTATTTGAACATATCTAATTATTTCTTTACTACACTGTTAAAAATTCAGGAAGATTTTCTGGTAATTGTTACTGTAAAATTGCATCGCTAAGGCATCGCTGATTTTTACGGTAATTTATACCGGAGAAATAAGCGATCCCAGCGCCAACTGGTTGCTGTGGCCTACCGAGGAAACCGTAAAATTTTACAGTAACATTTGATTTTTACGGTAATAGTTACTGGCAACATGGATGCCAGTAACAATTACCGTAAATTTTCCGAAAATTTTTTAACAGTGTGATAATAAAGCTGAAAGTCTCTCTGTCTGGATATCTGTCCGGATCTCTGTCTGTCAGGATCTCTGTGACGCGCATAGCGCCTACACTGTTCAGCCTATTTTCATGAAAATCGGCAAAGAATTAGTTTGTAGCATGGGGGTGTGCGCCTCGAAGCGATTTTTCGAAAATTCGATTTTGTTCTTTTTCTATTCAAATTTTAAGAACATTTTCCCCAGAAAAATTATCATAAGATGGACGAGTAAATTACCAAGTTATCATAGCGTGGAACCGTAACATGGACAAGCCAATTGGCGAGAAATTCATCATACATTATTTGTAAATATACAGGCGAACCAAAAGACCTTTTAGATTTCTACTACGGGCAAAGCCGTGCGGGTGCCACTAGTAGGTAATAAAGGTACATCTTGCAACAAGGTCTTCATGACACTCTACTGGCCTAGGATTGAGTTCAACAAAAAGGAAGGAATTTTGAATCTGCAGTATAGAAACAATGTTTATTCTCACCATTTTATTGCATTCCTAAAATATTTTGTAGTTCTGATTTGCCTGATGGCCTTTTTTAACTCGGAAAATCAAAACTGAGATATGTAACATTTTCTCTGTTACTCTCCTGCACAATATTTCACTATTTCTGTTTTATATACTAAGTACTTTTTTTCTGATTGTTTCTGTTATGTGCAATTTAATTACGGGATACGAATGAAAAAAAATAACATCTCTAACCTTAAACAAAATTCTGGAGCTCGGTAACAGGCTCTGTGTAAGTAAAATGTCTCTCCCCAGGCATTTTATATACCAGTAAAGCTAAAATGTAATATGGTTAAAGTGAGTTAGTTCCCTTTATTTTTCTCTTATTAAGCTCCTTATAAAGACTCAGTAAGCATTTGAAAAAATTAAAGCATTTTTATTTTTAAAGAATTTGTGATTTGAAAATGTCACGTTTACGGAGAATCACTCTTTTATCAGCTGAGAATCTTAGAGCATTATATGAGACAGAGAGAAGCAAAGGGAAGTAAGTGACAAAATTAAAAATTTGTAGATAACCAGTACAAATGGTAAGTGAACCTCTCCTCTGTTTCGGGCGCCAGAGGTAGTATTAGTAGCTCTGGAAGGTGATGCTACACAGCATGATTAAGAAAAAAATTCAACGAAAGCCTACCTAGGACCTTATCTTTAAACACTCGTTTTACTCAAAACTTAAACCCACTTACATCCCTTTGCTTCTCACTGTCTTATATGTGGTCATATCATAAAAGGTAGAGCTATTGAAATCAACAAGGAATCTTCACGAAATTGAAAATACATAGTTCTTAAAACTATGTTTAAAATAAATAAAAAACATCAAGCACACTAACTCTAGCATCTAGCTCTAAGCAACCAGCCCCTGGCATTCATTTCAATTTTGACATCTTGACTTCAAATTATGTTTTTCGCAATCACGAGTTGCGATTAGACTCTACTCGTTAGGCTTCCTGTTTCTGCAAATGGATCCTATCTCAATTCGTGATCGCGAAAACATAACTTGAATTCAAGACGTCAAAATTCAAATGAATGCCAGAGGCTGGATGTTTAATGCTAAACGCTGTTTTTGTCTAGAGATGACTGTGTAAAATCGAGACGATCGGGTGTAAATAAAGTCGACTCCGGGTGAGATGGATGCCACCGCCCCGGAGGAGGAACCGCGTTCAGAGGCTCGGTGGACCTCAAAAGTAACCCGGAAAGCCTACTTCAATCAAGTGAGGACAATAGCAATTTGACTGCTCAGCAAGGAGTTGAAAATTAAGCGCTATCCTGTCAGTATCATTTTCATGTTTTCTTAATACAATGATCATATCCTAAAGGAAATTAAGTATTTTTGTTCATTTTAGGAAGCTTAAGGAAGAAACCAGTTTAAAAGGGAGGCCGAAATGTTTGTGCTTTTAGTGTTTTTTTTAACTGGAAAATAATAACAATCAGAATTTGTTTGAACTTGGAGGATATATTACTCATCTTTTGATCACCTTGTAATTTTTTTTTCAAGTCATTTCCACCAAAAATAGTGGAGTTAGAAGATGCTGCTCATGGGCTGCTGCCATCAGAGCTTGTTACTGGTGGGCATTACCGAAGCCACAATTTTTATCTGTAATCATTACAATTTTTCCTTCTCGTAAACTACATACTTCCTCAGAATATGAACCTAATTGTAATCAAATAAGTTGAGAATTGCATGTTTCTGAAGTTTTTGACTACAAAGTCATGTTTTTCTCCCATTTTTCTTCACATTCCTTGCATTAAAAAAAATATTTTTATTACTAATATCATCCTAGAGTTAGGTTCATATATAGTATAATAGAATAAAAAATATTCACAGCAATTTTCAGAACAATTAGTCAATAGCTCTTTCAGCTAGCATGCTCACCAGTTGAAAAAAAAGTTGTTTCGAGAAAAACGTGTTTGAAAAAAAAATACTGTGAACGTTTTCGAATCTCTAGTCACTAAAGTGCTCACAGCATCGGAACAAATCGGAATTTTTCACTGAAAGTTTAGCAGCATTTTTCTGAACAGTTTCACCAACATTTTGTGATATTTAAAAAAAAAATGAATTTTTTGACGTGCCTAAACTGGTTTCTCTCCTTAAAAAGAAACCCCCGCGGACTTTCCTTTATTTTTTAACTAATGAGATGTAGAATGCTAATTTAATACTGCTGATAGACCAAAATCTGTTTTTAAAGTAAAGTATATGCTCACGAATTTCATATAGTCAAATTCTTGGTTTTTGAATTAGAAACAACTTTTATATACCAGAATAATGGAAATATTAATCTTGAAATTTTTATTTCAAGAAAATGTTGCAACATTATACGAAGATTATTCTAATTCCATTGAAAAACTGCTTAAAACATATTTTGAAACTGTAGGAACTTCACTGGTAGTTTATTCAAAGAGAAAAAGGTTTTAAATTTTCGATTTATTTAAATCAAATTTAATTAAAACATTTTAACGTATTTGTAAGTGAAACATTTTTATGCTATAAAACAGAAAGCAATGCTTTAGAAAAGTAAAAACATACAAACCATAAAGCTGTTTAAAAGTTCCCTTCTTTTCTTTTCCTGCCATTCTTCTCAAAATATCTTTGAATCAATTTCCAAAATAGTTGAATCTAAAAAAGTTAATAGTTTTTTCAAAAAGAACATGTACCTCGCTATAAACTAAATTATCATACCTTTCTTTTCCTTTTATTGAAAATTAACCATTATTGGGCTAATTCAGGTTTGAAAAAATGCATGAAGTCATAAAATAAAGCGCAGAATATTTGCATTGACTGAATGACGTCCAGAAAAAAATTTCCCCCAGCTTTTAACATCAGTTTATATTTCAATCTTTAAGCATTTTTCATTTCGGATTGAAAATTTATGATCTAAAAAAAACCTTTTATTTACTTGGTTCAGTTATTTTATCCTGCTAAATAGGCTAAAAACAGGAAAATTTGCTATCCTTCCTACGCTATGCTCATTGCAATGTAAAATTCCTTCACTGTACAAACTATCTTTTCCCGGCTATAATGATGGTAAAACTAAATCTTATTTAATTAGTTTAACTATGTAGAACAATACGCAAGTTTTGAAAATGTTGCTCCAAATTGTTCAAAATAAAGCGCTTCGCTGCATGTCAAGCGTTTACCGAAATCAATATTGCTGAAATTTATAATTATTTTTTAAATAAAACAAGCCATTAATTGACTAATTAATGACTAAAAGTTACATTAAAGTGTAAAAGAAAAATACACCAAATAATTAAATTAAGCCATTAAGGGTTGCTTCAGCAATAGGAATTGTTTTCGCCAACTTGACCTGTTCCACGTAAAGTTAATTTCCGAAATATTTTCTAGATGTGAGTGTCTATCAATTTCCACAAAACTTTTATAAATCTTTAATACAACTGAATTCACTTATAAAGAACACTGATTTAACGAGGAAATCATAGTTACTTGGTTAGTACGTTAAGTTTATTACGCTATTACCGTGTTCCTGTAGCGTTCGGTAAAGAGATCGACTGTACGCTTATTTAGTTTACATTCTCAAAACAAAACTAAAATTAAGCATAATTGATACATACTTGTATGCTTCAAATTGCCATCTAGTTAAAAATACAACAATTTAGATTGAAAAGTTAATCTTCTAAGAAACAATTTAGAAAATATTTAGTCGTATATGCTCTTCAGATTCAATTTATTATTGATTTGAATAATGAATGAAAACAAACGATGAAAATATTAAAATGGTTGCTGTTGCCAATTTCATTTGAAATTTTTTTTCATTTGATGTTTAGTGGGAAGTAAGGACCCTATATATATTTACAACGGCTCTAGTGGGAAGTGCCCACATAACAGAAAACTGAACCGTGTTGTTGTTGTTGTTTTTAATCTCCCATTGGTCTGACGTAAGGCCCCTATATATACGAGCCGGCGCATCAGCTTAAGATCAGCCTTTTTGGATCGGAGCGCGAGTTTGAGTGGTTGTCTTTTCTGGCGATTGTTTGCGTTTAGTGATTGTTCAATGCGAGCGATTATTAGCGACACGTGAAATGTTTATTAAATAAAGTATTATTTTCGGCAAATTTGGCAAAACCCGAAACTGCTGTGGTAACCCAAGCAGTGCAACAATGAAAAATCCGATCCAAAATGGCTAAACTTAAGCTGATGCGCCGGCCTGTCTATATAGCGGCTCTAGTCTGACGGAGTCACACCAAATCGATGAAGCTGTTGACCCTTATGAAATCTGACACTAGCAGTGGACTGTCGAATATGTCGTTCCAGTTCAATCCCAGGCAGCTCGAGATATGCTGTGGTGATGCCTGGTCTTGTTGGCATTTAGGCAGAGGCGTAGCTAGACCCGACTTTCGGGGGGGGGGGGGGTCTTCTTTTATATATATATATATATATATATATATATATATATATATATATATATATATATATATATATATATATATATATATATATATATACTGCTTAATTTAGAGGCTAACACACATCTACAAAAGCTGGTATCCCTGAAAGCTAATAGATACTTCCATTTCCGCCTGTAAACTGGATGTTTGACTTTCAATCTCATCGGTGGTCAGACTATAAAGATATTATATTTATAAAGATATATCTATAAAGATATTTATTTTTAATTTTATTAGTTGCTTTAGAATTTACATAAATATCTATTTAAGAGAGCAACAGCAATTTTCGGGTATTATAAACAGAAGTCTTTTTTATTTTCTACTTTTTAACCCGAACCAAGCTAATAGAAATAATCTAGATTCATCTCGTTTTTAAACATTTTATTCATGTAATGCTATGCAGTTTTTCTTTTGAATTAAAATAAAATTACCTTCAGAATGGTCCGATGGGACTAACGCTGCTTTGCAGACTGTACTTCGTTTTCTTCAGACGACGTTAACTTTCTCTTTTTAGAGCAATCCTTTTCGTCATTTTAAATTTTTTCTTTGAGTTGAAAAAAGCTTGTTATCGGTCTTGTTCGTTTCATTATGCAACAACTTTCACTTAGAATGTACTACTTTAAACAGACTGTGCGTTTCCAAAAGAATACGCAGTAAATACTGGCTGAAGAATCAATGTGATTGCAATGAATACTCTGGTTAGCAAAAGTAGTTTTGACTATGACCTATGACACACACGAGACCAGACCAACAAAAACCTCTATCGTCTCGAATTCCGGTTATGCTATCATTTTCGGATTCGAAGATCAATGATCTTCAAAGCAACAAACAAAAACATTTTCTTCAACTCAGAAACAGAGGAATTGTCTTCAAGAGCTGAGAAGGCAGTAAATGCGTTCCACGAATAGGCTTCCCAGGAAGATTTACCAAAGGACAATCGTTTCGCGCACTTTCTTGGAAGAAGAGTTAAGGGGTGAAATTCACAGGTTTGGCATGTTAAGATGAACATTAAAGTTCATGGTTAAAGGTCATTTCAAGTTAAAAGGCATTTCGTTCTGTTATCTAGATTAGTACTGTTCTTTGGTTGCTCTCTTTCTTAAAATTGTGATTCCTTAGAAAACCGAAATGATAGGAGTGAAAAGAAAGTAAAGTTTTTTTTCAAGTGATGAAAAAAGGAAAATCGTAGACTACTGGCCAAGTTAGATTTGCTGCAATTGCTAACCTCAAGAGGATAAATAATGAATCCAAAAAAAAAAAATCAGGGACCAAAAAGCAATAAAAGACTTTTCTTGAAAAAGATATGCTTAAAGTTTCTTTTACTGTCAAAATGATTCCTTAAACTCGCAATAAAGCACTTAATAATGTAATAATAGAATAAATACCTAACAAAACTAATAAAGAGGAATTTTAATCAAGAGCCCATATTGTCTTTAGTATCGATTTCAAATATTCACCATCATATTTCAAATTTCTATAAAAAGTTTCTTAAAGTCTCCGTAATTCAAAACCTCTTTATCTCGATTTTTTTTAAATGTGAAATTCGAAATATACAGATTCGACTGTATGCAATATTCCCACTGCGCGGCTCATAAAATTAAACATATTTAACAATTTGCAGAATCCATGACAAAGAAAGGCTGCCGTGGATTTAACAAACGATCTCATTTCTGAAGCAAAGTGTCAAATTTCACTCAATTATCAAAAAATTGTCGCAGCAGAGGGAGGCGTCTTTATACTTGAGGGTCACTCATGGAGCAGATTTTCAATGGCATTGGGGGGGGGGGGGAGCGAAGTGAATTTTTGACCTTTGTTACACAAAAAAAAGTCGTAGTGATTTTTTTTCTTTTTCTTCGTTTTTTCTTTCTCTTCCCTCTTTTTTTTGAGACTAACGTTTCGGGGGGGGGAGTTGTCCCCATAACCCCTCCTTAGCTACGCCCATGCATTTAGGGCAGATGGGGAACCTCTTGGCGCTTCCAGAGAAAGTGAGACTTTTCAGATGTCCACCGGCGAGGCGAGACAGAAGGGTGTTAGTCTGCCTATCACAGGGAAGGGCAAGAGATTGTCCTGGCCTTTTACCTTTGTACCAATTGTGAGATGGAGGTATTAACCATTTTTTTTTATTATTGGCTTTTTGCTTGGAGAACAGTTCGAGATAGGTGAGCTCCGAGGTGAAAAGTGTTGGATGGGCAAGACTCTCTTTGGCAAGAGTATCATCGACATGGGAAGGGATCCATGAAACTGAACCGTAAATGCTCTCTTCATTAAAAACTTTAGGGGATATTTCGATAATTCATAATGCACTCAAAAAAACAAAATAACTTTTCTGTCTCAGAAAGGACAGTTTAAGTACTTCTGTAGTTTTCAATTATTCCAAGAAAATTACACCACAAGCGAAGAAAAGTGTAGTCAAGTCATGTAGGGAATTTCTTATTATCTAGCCTTCAATCATAAGTTTGAGTGCTGAAACATGCATATTTTTTCTAATGGGAAAAGTTTGGTTTGAAATGGCTTGAGCCGCAGTTATCTTTGTTGGTGTCATTTTCTTGGAATAACTGAAAGCTACATGAATACTGAAACTGTCCTTTCTGACCGAATAGTTATTTCATCCTTTTGAGTGCATTACAAAAAGTGCTTTTTTCTTTTCTTTTTTTTTTAATTCTGTTATTTTATTCTTTTTAGTGTAAATGTATTTCAGAAATAGAATAATGTGTTACCATCACGGAACTTCACCTTTTTTTGTTTCGTATAAATGCTCCATACTAAAAGAAAAAGAAAAAAACTATATATGTACATAGAGCTTTAAGCAATTGGCATTAAAAGTTAATTCTTGTTCCTATCTAGGATTTATTTGTGCGCTAATTTAAGTAGAACCATTTAAATATTAAAGATCTCCCAAGTTAATTTATGTTTACCAACATACATGTTACTCGTGATAAAGATCCTAATACGTCTCTTTACTTAGCTCCGTTATCGATTATAGGCATAGATAAGGATAAAAATCCTACGTGAGCAATGATAGTGAATAAATTTTATGCTTGCTCCAGAGAAGCCTTTATTCAAAATTTTCATTATGATTACTATTGATATTACTGTTGTAAGGCAACGAATTTGTGAAATAATGGGTTTTATATTTAATCATTTAATGGGGAAGTTACATGAAATTTATTGTTTTCCATCCTAACCAAAATAGTAATTTTATTTTACGATTTTAATTCTTCAGCTTTAAGTTGTACCTTAAGATTATGTAAATCATTTAGTGAAATCCTGAAGTCTCTAAGTGATCTAGTTGCTGAGATATAAGCAAAAGCAGGCCTCAGATTTTTTCTTGGCAAACATGCCAAGCATAATAAAAGTGCTTAAAAAAGCCATCAATGAAAAAACTTACACCTTAGTTTCTACTATTTGCAGAGCGTTAAAATTGTTAGTTAAAATTAAAACGTATCTTCGTTGCGTACGCCTCAAACTTTTCCTTTTAAAGTTTAAATGTATTTTGATAGCTGTTAAAACCTTACAATCACAAACTTTCAATACAATCTGCAAGAAATTCTGAAGCTGTATAGGGATTTAAATGTATATGATGCGTAGATAAATTATTTTATACTTTTTAGCATGGATATGGTATCTTAAAACTTTTTTTTGACTTCATTAATTATTTAATAATCAGCTTCAGCTACCCCAAATATAGCTTCAGTTTCAAGTTTTGATTTTACACTTGTATTGACCGGCTTTAGTGGTCTGATAGAACGAGAGGGCTCCCGCTCCTTTATCACCCGCTTACACCAGAAACCAAAGGAGGGTGCAGAGCCTGAAAAGTTGAGGACTCCTGGTTCAGACAACCCTGGCATTGAGGGTCCCTCTAGTCAAAAAATATTTTCGGCAAATGAGAATTTTTTGACGTGATTTAATGAACTTTTCGGAGCAAATTCAAATTAAGTCAAACAAAATTAAATGTCCTTTTGCCTGGTAAAATAAGGAACCAATTAAGTAAAACGCGCCCTAAACAAAATTGAAATTTTAAGTAAAATTTGAATTAGTTTACCGGCGAAACAAAACAACTCATCAGCAAAGTCAAACCACAATCAGTTACTTGAACGACGCACAAACAGTGCTTTGCTGCACTTTAATTGTTGGAAGAATGAAATGACATGCAGGTGCAGATCTAGTAGGAATCAAAACAACCCTTAAGGACTTGACATTGCTGATCTGAATTTTCATTAAATTGATGTCACAATTACATTAAAGGTATGTGTAATGAGAAAAAAAAGACTCTTTTTTAATTGCAGGAAATAAGAGGAAAGATAAATCAGACAAATTAATTTTCACAGGTAAAAATCGACAATTTCAAATAGTTGTTCCAATTTTTTATATTTTTAAGAAAGCCTTATTTTATATTCAGTACTTTAAAAATAATTTCAAGCATGGAATTAATTTTTTTAGCTGAAAATAAGAATCAGTTTCTAGAACATTATCGACCTCAGGCCTTTAAAATTTTTACATATTTATGGCTCAGTATACTTTTATTTTGCATCTGAGTCTTTGTCAGACGAAGAAGGCCATATTTTATCTTTCAGTTTTCCCGCTAAATCTGCCGCTTTTTGTCCAATGCCACTAGCAGCTTCCTTGGCGTCTTCTTCTGCTTCTGCTGCTTTTTCTTTTGCTTCATCAACTTTTTTTTCCAAACTTTGCTTTGCTGCTCCCGCTTTCTCTTTTGCTTCTTCTTTACCAACTTCAACCTTTTCTTTTGCAGCATCTTTTGCTTCACTTGCCTTCTTTTCCAAATTTTGCTTCGCAGCATCCGCTTTCTCTTTTGCCTCTTTCCCCGTTTCTTCAACTGTTCCTTTTACATTTTCTGATATTTCTTTTGATTTTTCCTCTACCTTCTTCTTCGCTTCTTCAGCCTTCTCTTGCAAGTTGTCCATTCTAAGTGTAATGAAAAAAAAATACAGTTAATGTTTTACAATTGCTGATTGCAAGTTTAGGAAGATTCATGGCTGACAAGATTACATAACTACTACTCTACTTGTGCATTCTAAAAATGAGTACTCATATAGTCCGACAGCGAACAAATGACTCTTGTCATTCATTTGAGAAAACGGGTCCATTCCTTAAAATAGGTGGCGAAGGAAGAAAGGACAGGTGCCATATTTTGGAATTTAACAACATTTTATATATATATATATATATATATATATATATATATATATATATATATATATGTATGTATATATATATATATATATATATATATATATATATATATATATATATATATATATATATATATATATATATATATATATATATATATATATATATATATATATACTAGTATACTAGCAAAAATACCCGGCGTTGCCTGGGTCAGTAATAATTTATTAGGAAAAATCGTTACTTGCTTTTGTTTTCTGTTTTAAGTGAAAGAGTTTAAAACACATCTTTTTGACGTGATTAAAAATCGAGTTTCTTCCTTACCCATAAAACTAAAATAGCAATAAGTATAAAGAACAAAGTAGTATTGATTTAGAAACAAAAGCACTATATTTAAGCATATACAAATTTAAAAAACATGAAATTAATCTTCTCATGTTTAAAAAGATTAATCTGTTGGTACTTTTTTTTTTAACATGGAGTCTAAAACTTTCTCTGTATGGCTAATGAAGTACGAAGTGATTAAAAAAAAGTAGCTGCGTAATCCCCTTATACTTGCTTTAGTTATTTCGGAAAATTTTAATCATTGTGGCTCTTGGTGCGATTTTACCGAATTTGCGAAAGTCGTTTCGGGGTACCTTCGATGATGCTCCCCCATTCTTTCCTTACTTTGTAAAACGATATGATATTAATTTTCGTTACAGAGATATCGTCGCCAGATGCTGAGATATTTTTGGTCACCATAAAATGGCGCTAAACAGTTTCATCCGAAATGTTGCCAAAATAAGTAATAAAATTTGGTGATTGTTTGAAATTGTGCAAAAAGGAAAATTAATGGAAGTTTTTGTGCTGTTTATGAATGTGTCTAATTTAGTTGCTGGATTATTTAACACAGTAAAAAAAGTCTTTTGAAAATTCTTTGATTGGCGATATTTTGTTTACATGGTGAAAGCTGAGAAACATTATGACGTAGTCTTCGGCTTCAAAAACAGCAACGTTGAAAAAACTGCCAAATGCATCAGCTACGGAAATCTTTCTGCAAAAATTTTGGCGATCTGCTGGTTGTTTGGATAATGAGTAAGTGTTCAATCAGCAGAAATAATAATAAAAACCATTAATTACATTAAAGTTCCGTTTAAATGGAAAATCATCAGCCAAATCATGTATTATTTGCCAATCTTGTGCAAAAAATAATAATAATTTTTCCTAATATCCATGTTAGCCTGAGATTTAAATAGCTTAAAACAATGACCCCTTGTCCTGTTTTCAGTGCTAAACTTCAGCCCCGTAACATCTTTCATTTTAATAAATTTAAACAACTGAATCATGTCCCCTCGGTCTCTTCTTTGCTCAAGACTGTACATTTTTAACCTTCTAAGCCTGGAATCATAGTCTAAGTGAGAAAGTCCATTTATTAGCCTTGTAGCTCGCCTTTGAACCCTTTCCAATACATTAATGTCTTTCTTAAGATAAGGAGACCAAAACTGAACAGCATACTATAAATGAGGTCTTACCAAACTTCTATATAAGGGCAGAAGAACTTTAGATTTGTTTGAAATAGATATATTGATAAACCCAAGCATCTTATTGGCTTTGTTACTAGCTATGCTGCACTGTTGACTAAACTTTAAATCTTGACCTATTAAGATGCCCAGATCAGTAACTTTTTCTGCCTGACTAATGACTGAACCTTGCAAATATTTCCATGCCCTAAATATAGCACTTGACATTTCCCAACATTAACAGCCATACCCCATTTATCAGCCCACTCCGTAATATGATCTAGATCATTGGTTCCCAACCTTTTTTGGCCCATCGCCCCTTTCGGAAGTTAAATTACACCTATCGCCCCCCACGTTCTTCCCTTAAAAACACAAATTAGATAGCGCTGATTTTAGTGAAGATTAATGTTACTGTACGCCTAATTTTAGTTTAAAGCTTCGAAAAGTGCATGATAAAGCAATAATTAGCTTAAAAACTGAATTTTTTTATTCTTAATCCCTCCCCCCCCCCAAAAAAAAGAAAAAACGTAATTTGAAGTGCTTTAATTACCCAACGTCATTTACATACTTAGCAAAAATAAGAATACTACATTTTTCAGTTACATGCTTTTTTTTTAAATTGAAATCCGGAAAAAATTGAAAATTTTATCTGTTAAGATTTGTTTTTTTTTAACCTTTTTAATGGCTGCCTTGTGCTTAATGGAACTCCGTTAAAGCTTTAATGTCTAGCTTTATATTAGTGAGATCTAATCTGAGGTCCCCTTTGAGGCAGATGTCCTATCTATTTCTTTGCTTCGTGAGAAGCTGCGCTACAGAACTAAATCCTCTTTCAACTAAATATGTTGAGGGGAATGAGAATAGGAGCTGTTCAACTTTTTTTCCAAAGTTGTGGGTAAGTACCCATAAGCTTCACCCGGGCAAGTTCGTAACCGTATTGCTTGAGTGTAATTTTTGATTCACAATCAAATTTCAAATCCATAAACTCTGTCTGCAAAGAGTTTTCCAGTTCATCCACATCTTCAAAACTAAATGGGTCTAAAATCCAGTCAGGAATTTGTAAGTTGATCAAATCTGCAAACCTTGATTCAATGTTCTTTTTTAACTGATCAAGATGATCAACAAAAATTAAATTATTAAATTTTTTTCTTCAGGAAGTTCATCATCCACGATTAAACTTTTTTTTAAGAGTCGGAAACGAATATTTGCCTTGTGGATTTCGAATTTGGCAATGAATACTGAAATTATGCTTTTGGCCTTGATGAGGTTCATCTTGTTTCCTTGAAGCTTAATGTTGACTTCGTTCATTTTTTCAAAAATATCTGTGAAATACTCAAGTTCGAATTTGCGCTGTTTTAAATTCTCACTTAAAGCAGGATCATGCAAGTCGAGAAACTCAGCTACAGAGTCGAATAATTCAAAGAAAGGGCGCAAACAGTTTCCTTTGGAAAGTCATCTCACAGACGTATGTTAAAGCAAGCGTTTGAATTTTTCATCATTTTCATGGCAAAGCTCTCGAAACAGGCGGTCATTGAAAGAATTAGCTTTGATCTCGTTAATACCAGTGATGACTAATTGTAAGGTTTCATATAAAACACCACTCAATTTTTTTGCAGCCAAGTGTTGACGATGAATGACACAATGGATGGTAATCACTTCTGGCACTTCTTTTTCAAGGTGTGCAAGAAATCCAATATGACGGATCGCCATGGCAGGGGTACCATTTGCTGCGCAAGCACTTACATTTGTCAATGAAATTTCTTTTTCTTCAAAATAATCCTTCACCACTTCTAAAATCGACGATCCCTTTGTATCAGTAATCAAAGTTCTTGCGAACAACATTTCCTCAGTTATCTCTTTCAGCTCATTAATAAACCTCATGTAAGCTAATAAAATAGCTCTGTTATCTGTCACAGTTGATTCATCAATCTGTAGCGCAAATTTACTTTGTTTGAAAACATTTATGAGTTTGCACTCAACGTCAGCAGCCATTTCATCTATTCTCCTGTGTTGTTACTCAGGAGGAGAGATTGATTTATCTTTTTACTAGAGCCCTCACCAAGCAAAATTTCAACTATTTTTTTGGCAGCCGGTAGAATAAGAGATTCGCCAATCGTATGAGGCTTACCACATTTTGCTATCAAAAGAGACACTTCGTAAAGAAGCAAGAACCCCTTTGTCAAGATCTGTTGCTTTGTCTTCAAAGTAATTCACCAACTTTGGCCGTTTATCCGCTTTTGTTTTGAGGTCTTGAAAATAACTAAGAGGTTTATTTACTTTGTTACCATGTGCTCTTGACCAATGCTCTTTCATTTGCGAGGGCTTCATCGCTTCATTGCTAGAAAATGTTTTATCGCACAAAAGACAATGTGGAAACTGCACATTTTGCGGTGACGTGACAAAACCAAATTTTAAATACTATGCTGAATACTGCCGGCACTTCTTTTTCGAATTCATATCGAACTTCCACATTGCGAAACATGCACAATTAAACAGAAATTCACTAAATTAAATCAAACAATAGAAACTACGTAAGGAGCTTTATGCGCTGATTGCAAGATTCTGAATGAGAACTGATAAGTAAATGCAAAAATCCATTCCTACACATATCTATACACTTTTCAAGCGTTAAATATATGCTGGCGCCAACGGTCATACAGTGCTTACAAGATCTTTTTTTTCTTCCTCGTGAAAACGGCAATAAAATAAAACATATTATTTTTCGCTTTTGGGATTTTTTTTATCCAAACAGATTTGATTGAGCTGTAAATCATACATGTCTTATTTTCTAGGAACAACTTTCTTTAATTTGACGTGCAATATGCTTGGTTCGGTATTACACAACATAAGTATTCTGAAAGATATATCTGAATTGTGTACCGATTTGTTTTTATAAATATAGTTTTTAAAAGGTCAAGAATTTCCCTTTACCTGGTATCCGAATACCGGTCGCCCCCTATCGCTCCCCAAAAATTTATCGCCCCCTAGAAGTGTTCGATCGCCCATTTGGGGGCGATCGCCCCCAGGTTGGGAATCACTGATCTAGATCCTCTTGCAGCTGATTTGCTTGTTTTTCATTTAACCTCCAGTTTTGAGAGAAATGAATTTTTAACGTATATTCACTGGTGTGCAAAAATTAAGGACGAGACGGTTTTTTCAATATAACTTTGTACAAAAGCTTTCCAAATCAGCACATTTAATACCGTAAGATCCCCAATATGTAAGGACATGTGTAATGTAAGCAACACTTACTAAAAGAGAAATCACAGGAATAAAAAGAAGCTTTATTGAAAAAGTAGCATGGAGCGCAATGCGACTAAAGGCCGAAACATCCCTGTGATGGGTGTCCAGCAAGAAACATCCGGTCTTTAGTAGGGGATACGATGATCTCCCCCGACTGCTAGGCAGGTTTCACAGCGTATGCCCATGCTGAGAATGAGGGTGTCAGCTACTGTGCGATGACATGGTGCATTGTCGTCCATGAAAAGGAACTGCGGACGGACCCATAGCGCCTCTAAAAAAACGCAAATATGGAAGAAGAATCTCGTTACAATAAACTGACGTTTATTGTAACGAGTTATTGTCCCGTTGAATGAACCTGCGTCGAAGATGTGAAGGTCTGTACAACTACCAAGCATGATGCCTCCCCAAACGAGAACACCGTGACCTCCATACCTGTCCCTTTCAATGATGTTCGAGGGATGATTGCGTCTTCCCCGCTCTCTCCAGATGAGTATGCGATGAGAATCGCTACTCAGATTGAATCTGCTCTCATCTGTAAAGAGTGCTCGTCCCCATTAATTGTCTCTCCAATTCCGGTGTTCCAGGCACCACAGAGAACGCCTTCTCCGATGGGCA
The DNA here is from genome assembly GCF_026930045.1 of Uloborus diversus. Lineage (NCBI taxonomy): Eukaryota > Metazoa > Arthropoda > Arachnida > Araneae > Uloboridae > Uloborus > Uloborus diversus. Next base: position 149,837,254 of record NC_072732.1, on the reverse strand, counting down.
GGCGTTAGAGGTACACACCGTATAGGGCGTCGTGCAAACAGACCACCACCGTGCAGTCTTCTGGCCACGGTAAAACGCGATATTGGTCGTCCAGTCGCCTGTGTCGTGTATCTAGCGATTTCTCCCGCTGTTTCTTCTGGCCTGTAAGACAATATACCGGTCATCTGGTGTGGTTCCTCGTGGACGACCACTACTGAACCCCCGGATAGCTGTTCCTGTAGTTTTAAATTGTCTCCAAAGTCGTGAAACAATGCTGTGAGCAATTCCGAACTCTGCAGCCACACTTGTCACACTGCGGCCTTCCTCCAACTTCCCAATGATTCGACCTCGGGTAAAAGCATCCAGATGTCGTCTAACAGATTGATTATTCGCCATTTCTCGCTGAGGCAGCAACTCGGTGTGATTTTAACTGCTATAAGGCGAGCAATCTCTTTGCCAGAAATACAGATCTTACACCGACAACATGCTTTATACTACTGAGACACTCCCCGATTACGTCTGCCTGCATATCTGCGCATGTGCTACCGTACATTACCTTACTTAATCTCCTGATTGGTCTTTCTGTCCGCTCTGCCTCTTCGTTCAGCTGATATGCTAATTTTTCGACTTCGTCCTTAATTTTTGCACACCAGTGTATATACTCCTAGTATACTTTCTTTATGTGGTTATTTAGACCTGAAAGATTTAACTTGTGGCAATAACTGCGTGGAGTTGGTGAAAAAGTGAAAATGACAAGCTTTGCATCCTTAATTGCAACCCTACTCGAGTCAATTTTTAATTGAAATTAATTATCGGAAGCGTTATTATCTTTGACCAATGGCTGCTGAAAGAAGTAAAACTAAGACCCACACACTTACGTTGGATGTGATGACGTAAACACAGCTCGGCCAGTTTAGGTTTAAAATTTCCCTTTAGTCCAACGAAAATCTATTTAGTCCATATTTCTTACTACTCTTATATATGCGAAAGTTTGTCTGTATGGATGTATGGATGTTTATTACTCTTTCACGCAAAAACTACTGAATGGATTTTGATGAAACTTTACAATAATATAGCTTATGCATCAGAATAACACATAGGGTAGTTTTCGTCCCGTTATGGGGGGCAATACCCCCTTAGGGGGCAATAAAACACAATTTTCGTATAAATTCACTAATATGGGGATGAAAAAATACTTGCACATATTAACATTATATGTCCATCGAAAGCTCTGATTTTTCAGCTGAAGATGGCACCTGTTCGAAATTTCTAAGTAGAATAAAAAACGAGTTATGAGCTTTTTAGTTCCATGTTCGAAGGCTTTTCTTAACTCAATATTTAGTGTATCATCTCAACTCCCTGTCCATAGGGACTATTGTTGTATTAATGACTACTGTCTGACCATTGATTGTATGGAATTGGCAAACATCCAGTTAATGCGACTCCATCTGAATGAGGGGGAAAATAAAAATTTTATGCACGTATTCCGCCCATTTGAACGAGACTCTGCTTAATTTAGAGGCTAACATACCTCTGCAAAATCTGACATCCCTGAAAACTAATAGATGCGTCCATTTCCGCGTGTAAACCGGATGTTTGCCTTTCCATTCAATCCGTGGTTAGACAGTATCTTTGCTTTTCATGACCGTTCAAGGCTTTTCTCAAGTCAAATCTTGAAGTAGGATTTTTGCACAAGATTGGAAAATAATACATGGATTTGGCTGATTATTTTTTATTTTAATGCAACTTTGAGGCAATTAATGGGTTATTTTATTTATTTGTATTGACTGGGTATTTAATCGATCAGCTGGAGCCAACTTTTTTTGTTCAATCATTTCAATAGCTAAGGCATTTGGCATTTTTTTCAACTGTCGCTGTTTTTGAAGCTAAAGACTATGCAATACTGTTTCTCGGTTTTCACCATGTAACCAAATATCGCTATTTCTTTAATATTTGTTTTTTTTTTAAATTTGTTAACACGTAAAATAATTCGCCAACTAAATTAAGCAAATCCATAAACAGCGCAAAAACTTCCATTACTTTGTCTTTGCACACAATTTTAAACAGTTGCCAAATTTTTACTGTTTATTGGAAACATTTCGGGTCGCATCATTTTATAATCACCAGAAGTATCTCTGTATTTGGCGTCGCTATCTCTTCGATGAAAATTTGTAACACACAGTTTTACAAAATAGGGAGGAGGAGCCTCATTTAAGGTATCCCAAATCGATTAATGCAAATATGATAACATTTTAAATCGCAGTAAGGAATTACGGGCAGCTACACTTCTTAAAAGTTTGTACTTCAATAGCAATATAGAAAAAGTTTTAGACTATGTTAAAAAAGAAAAAAAAAGATAAATCTTTTTAAACAAATGAAGTTTAATTTTATATTTTGGAAATTCCTCAAATTTGTATATGCTTAAATATCGTTTTTTCGTTTATAAAAGAGTACTGCTTTGTTCTTCATACTTATTGCCATTTTACTTTTATAGGTAAGGAAGAAGCTCTATTTTTAATCGCGTCAAAGAGGTATGTTTTGAGTTATTTCAGTTACAGCAGAGAATGAATAAAAGTAGCGATTGTTTCTCATAATTATTACAGACCCAGGCGACGCCGGTTATTTTTGCTACTTACAATTATCTGGCAACTAAATAAAGTTATGAAAAAGAGTCTGCCCTTACCCCCTGTTACCGTCGAAAAAAAATTTATTTTTCGCCAGAAACGGCCAAATACATGCAAAACATTTTCTTGATAGCATCTTCTGTTCGGAATTAAAAATCATATCTTATGAATATAGATTAACCAAACATTTTACGCAGTTTCATAAACTTGGCAAGTCTCTGCCGAATGTATGGTACTGTGGTCCTTTGGCGATAAATAATGAATTAGGATTTATTATTTTACATTTTAACATGGCTTTTAATTGCAAGAAATATAAAATTAAACTAAACAAAATGACATTTTTAAAACTTATTTGATAGGCAGAGTTATGATAACGTGTTCAGGACGAGTGTTCAAAAATTTCGGCGCTACAGCCATGACAAAAGTTGCATTAAAATGTAAAAATTCCGCCAAATTAATTTTGGTAAAAAGATCATTAAGTACTATGAAGAAGTTAAAATTAATCCGCCAAATTTGTGAAACAACACTCTTAAATGACATTAAAACTAATATTAAAACGTAAATTAATCCACCAAATCCATTTTTTATTTGCAGTCTTACCAGGCGACTACTTTAGTTCATTGGCGAATTTAAAACTTTTATGAAACTTTTAATTTTCTTTTTTCTTTTTTGTGTGTGTATTTTTAAGGGTTAATGATACTAATTAGGATTTTGGGGTTAATGTCCCTATTATAATGGCGACAATGGAGAATATTGTTCTTTCTTTCTTTATTTTTTTTTCTTTTATTTTGTTTTTGTTTTTTATCCTATGAGACCTGTACTTATGAAGATTTTTGGAAATAATCATAACTGATATCATCAGAGGGAAATGTTATTTGAAAACGCTGATAGAGACTATTCTAATAGAGACTTTTAGGAATTTTTTCTCTTTGCGAAACGAGAAGTTTTTTGTGCTATTATCCTTATTTAAAGGGGAACTTAAAAATAAAAAAACTGTTGTGCTTACTCTGATTTTAGAGGTATTTTTACTCTGAACTTTTTTTATATTGTAATCAGGACCGTTTACGTTATTTGGAAACAGTTGATTTCCTTCTGGTGGGGATTTTAAAGGTTTGATGTTATGATTATAAAAATGTAGGGACATTATTAGAATAAGTTTTTGTAGTGATTGTTGACCCTATTTTAGGACGATATTTACGGTAAGAAGTTTTACATTATACAATAATTTAGACTGCCGGTGTAGCGCTGGATAGTATGTACTTGACGGAGATCGGAATTATAAGGGAACTGTTTCACTTTATTTAAGAATAGTTGACCTCACTTGAATTTAACTTTTTGGGAATTCCCAAACTGACTTCTTTATAACTTCTGAAGGTTTTCGTGATTTATTTTTTTGTGATTTTTGGATGTCTTCTCAGTTTTGCTAAAATTTCATTTACTCCTCTTCCCCCTAATTTTCAGTTTTACTCATACCTTTTGATACATTTAAGGTGGCAGGCAATTTGAAATGTCGGCTAAACTAGAGACAAACAATTTTTTTGGTAACTATTTGACCTTTGCCTGTAATGACCATTAACTTGAATCAATTGAAAAAAACTACATCAACGTGAGCGAAGCCGCGGGTAAAAGCTAGTAATCCATAAATGTGTTGTTCAACTTCGCAAAAAAAACTACATTTTTCTTTTCAAAGGAAAGCAAAAAACGTCATTTATGCCCTGGATTTACACGAAGTGATCCATTGGATACTAGATTAGGAAATATTGCTATATAGATAGACCGGCGCATCAGCTTAAGTTTAGCCCTTTTGGATCGGATTTTTCATTGTTGCGCTGCTAGGGTTACCACATCAAAGTTTCAGATTTCGCCAAATTTAACGAAAATAATATTTTATTTAATAACAATTCACGTGCAGCTAATAATTGCTCACAGTGAACAATCACCAAACGCGATAACTCGTCAGCAAAGACAACCATTCAAACATGCGCTCCGATCCAAGAGGAAGGCTAATCTTAAGCTGATGCGTCGGCTCGTATATATAGGGGCCTTAACTCAATCCATAGAACCAATTTCATAAGTCATGTTATGTCAAAACTTTCCTATAAACTCTGAAAAATAAGCGTCTCAAGTTTTTTCTTGCCTCCGAAGATTTTACAATGCACACCATCGGTATACCCATTTTTACCTTATTTAGAGGCATAATTACCGTAACGTAGTCAAGGCGAGTGTTCAAAAATAATGGCGCCAAAGTCGCTCCAAAAGTGTAAATCAAAATGCAAAAATTCTCGCAAGCAAATAATGCAAGTCATAAAGGTCAAAATTTAAAATAATCTGCCACCGTATAAATAAAACCAGCCATTACATTCCATTTGAAGTTCCAATAAAACGTACAATAATCCGCCAACGGAATTAAACCGGATTGAAATTTCAATCACTTATGGGTAATCTCGCGATACGATCTCGTTACCATAACCCAGTTCCATATGATTTTAAATCAATGGATATTAAAGATCGACTTAGACAAAATGAAAAAAAAAAAAAAGTAAAATCTGTGACCTACTTTCCCCAATTAATTCTAATTTGAATTCCGGAACTTTGAATTCAAATTATGTTTTTCGCAATCACGAGCTGCGACAACACCCTACTGATTAGAGTTATTTTTCTAGAAACGGCTCCCCCCCCCCCCCAAGCATGTCCCTCCTCCTTGGTGGTTACGTGTGTATAGTTGTGTGTGTAGGCTTACGTGTGTGCATGTAGGCGTGTGTATGTGTGTAAGGGCGTGCGCACGTAGGGGAGTGTGTATAAGCATGCGTGTGTTGGACCTATGGACGCCACCGTCCAGCAAAAGTGGATTCCGGTGGACAGTGCTGAGGACCAGCCGCGCCGCCGCCGGTGGACGGTGGTGTTGCAGCCCTGGTCCAAGCTGAAAAAGGAACCGTAACGTCAAGGACAGTCAAATGAAAGCAATAAGCAATCGTGATTGCTCAAAAAATAATAATTTGAATTTTGTCATCTTGAATTCAAATTATGTTTTTCGCAATCACGAGTGTGTGTGTATATGTAAGCGTGTGTGTTTGTGTGTGGAGGGTATGTGTGTGTGTGTAGGCATGTGTGTTTGTGTCTGTGTGCAGGCATGAGTGTGTGGGTAGTTGTGTGTATGTGAGTGTGTGTGTGTTTGTGTGTGTATGTGTTTGTGTATGTGTGTAGGTGTATATATGTATGTGTGTGTAGGTGCGTGTATGTATGCGTGTAAGTGTAGGATATTGACGAAACCTGGAGACGGTTTTCGCTAGAGGTGCAGCATCGTGAGGACCCGGTCGACGCTGATGCTGTGGAGGGTGGCGGTGGGAAAAATGATAGGACATCAAAAACAGTCAAATAAAAGCAATAAGCAATCGTGATTGCTCAAAAAAAAGAAAAATTAATTTGAATTTTGACATCTTGAATTCAAATTATGTTTTTTGCAATCACTAGTGTGTGTATGTAGGCGTGTGTGTTTGTGTGTGGGGGTATGTGTTTGTATGTAGGGGTTATGTATGGTGTGTAGGCATATGTGTTTGTGTCTGTGTGCTGGCATAAGTGTGTTTGTATTTGTGTGTATGAATGTGTGGGGGGAAGGGGGTATGTGTATGTAGGCATATGTGTTTGTGTCTGTGTGCAGACATGAATGTGTGGGTAGTTGTGTGTATGTGTATGTTTTTATGTGTGTGTATATGTGGGTGTCTGTATGTATGCGTGAGTGTATGTGTTTGTGTATGTGTGTAGGTTTATGTGTGTGTTTGTGTATGTGTGTAGGTTTATGTGTGTATGTGTTTATGTGTTTATGAGTGTATGTGTTTGTGTATGTGTGTAGGTGTATGTGTGTGTATGTGTTTATGTGTGTTTGTGTGTGTATGTGTTTGTATGTGTTTGTGTGTGTATGTGTTTGTGTATATATTTGTGCGTGTGTGTAGTTGTGTATGTATGCGCGTGTGTGTAGGACATGGATGCAACCTGGAGACGGCTTTCGCTAAACGAGCAGCATCGTGAGGAGCCGGTCGACGGTGACGATGGGGAGGGTGGCGGTGGGAAAAATCAAAAGACGCCAAAAACAGTCAAATGAGAACAATAAGCAATCGTGATTGCTCAAAAAAAAATATTAATTTGAATTTTCGGCTTAAAAAAAATGGTTTGAAAATGTTATGGGGAATTATCACAGTTATGGGAATTAACGTAACGTGGAATGTGCCAAGTAGGTGAAAAAAAAAAAAAACTCCCATTGCTGAAACAGCGGTTGCCGTTCCTGTTCCTGGTACTTTTCCATTACAGATACGTCACTTGGCGCATTTTTATGTTTGACGATTGTTTTTCATTGTGATTAATCTTGCCATGTTTGGTCTAGGGGATATTTCGATAATTGGGAATCTGGCGATTTTTCTTCATTGGCATCAACTTTTGGCTCCAGTGCATGTGCGAGAGGTATTTTTCTTTGCAAATCCAAACAAAGAGATCGGAAATATCTATTCACATAGAGTTACTATAAATCAGTTGGGTTACCAAAATAAAATTATTTACGCCAAAAATGAAACGACCGCGCCAGATTCCCAATTATCGAAATATGTCCTTGGTCTAAGTTATAGGAAATCTATTTGCTTGGCGGTTTCACGCATTATTTTGTCTTACTATTAAAGGACGTTTGAACAACACATGCCATAGAAAGATTTAAAGATCCATTAAAATCAAAAATAACACGCCAAGTAATTAAATTCAGCCTTTAAAAGTAAAATAATTTCCAAATAAAAAACAAGCTATAAAATAACATGAGGAATCCCTTTAAAATAATTTACCAGTTAAATAAAATACTTGAAATGCTCCATTGAAATGTGAAATAATTAGCAAAATATATATTTTTTGAGTCATTAATAAAAATTTAAAGTTCCAACAAAATTCAAAATTTGAAAAATGGCAGTAAATATGGCGGCGACGTTCTATTTTTGGTATAACTTTGATATACACCCCCAAAAATTACGCGCCAAATCTGGCATTCCCTACGGACTTTTTAGGGTTGCTGTTCCTTATTTTGGTGTTGCCAATTTAGGTTTTTTCAGCTTTTAGGTTTTTACTGTTGCCAAATTTAGTATTTTCATGTATTTTGTACTATTTTTTTGAGTTTTTTTAAAAGTTTTGTGGCAACAATTTTTGTGGCAACAAAGTTTTGGTCAACAAAAACAAAAAAAGTCGCCAAATTTCCGATTTGGGGGGGTATATCAAAGTAGTTCCCTATTTTTCTCTAACGATTTTTCTCTTTTTCTCGAAGTAGCAAGTAAACAAGTCGCAAAACCACCGTGCTACTTATACTTTTACATTTTAATGGAACTTTTTTATGTCAGTTAATGACTCGTTTTCTTTTATTTGGTCGTTAATTTTGTATTTTAATGCTACTGTTTTGGGGATTTGTTTTATTTTAATGCAACTGTTCTGTGAATTTTTTAAAAATTTTAATGCAATTTTTAGGTTTACTTTACTTAAAACATAAAAAATTAAATTTTGAATTTCAGCAATATTGATTTCTGCAATGTTGAACATCCTGATAAGGGCTTTGTTTTGATTAGTTTGGCGAAGATTTTTGAAATTGCGCGGTGTTTCATTTTGTAACAATTCCGAGGAAACTGTCAAAGCGTGAAATACTTCGAGCGTTTCAGGCTTTTCCGCCAAACTAATCAAAACAAGGTATTTATCCGCTTGTCAAAAGTTGCCAAAAAGTAATGTTGCTGAAATTTACATAGTGTTTCATTTTTAAATGAAATAAGCCACTGAAAAAGATTGAAAGTTTCATTAAAATGAAGAAAAAAAAATCTGCTGAATTACTAAATTAAGCCACCAGTGAGTATCCTCCAAATAGGCATATCAAATCAATATAAACCAATACAAGTTTTATTAAAATGTGAAATAATTTCAAGAGAATCAAAAAAGAGCAACAGCAATTTCAGGGGGATTTGATTTTATCAATTTAGCTAAATCCTTACTATAATTTTTCCCCATGAAGGGACGATTTCGATAATCGGGAATCTGGCGATCTTTCTTCATTGGCGTCAAATTTTGGGGGAATATTTCGATAATTGGAAATATGTAGATCTTTCTTCATTGGCGTCAATTTTTGGCTCCAGCGCCAGCGCGAGAGGTATTTTTCTTTTCAAATCAAAACAAAGAGACCGGAAACATCTATTCACATAGGGTTACTATAAATCAGCAGGGTTAACAAAATAAAATTATTTACGCCAAAAATGAGACGACCGCGCCAGATTCCCAATTATCAAAATATCCCCATTTTTGGCTCCAGCACCTGAGCGAGAGGTATTTTTCATTGCAAATCTAAACAAAGAGAACGGAAACATCTATTCACATAGGGTTACTATAAATCAGCAGGGTTACTAAAATAAAATTATTTATGCCAAAAATAAGACAACCGCGCCAGATTCTCAATTATCGAAATATCCCCCAAACTTAGTACAGTAGGCGCCGCTTAATGTGATCACGGTTAATGTTATCATCCGCTTAATGTTATCAGAATCACGAAGTCTCGGAACACTTGTATGTTGACACACGTTAAAAAAGTCGGATATTGTAATCATCGTCTTCGTTTATTGTTATCACTTTTTCATAAACTTTCAATTTTTCCCCGTTTTTGTTTCTCAATTAACAGAAATACATAGGCAAACCCTGACGAGACTAACTTTCTGGGTAGCATTTTGTGGTTTTCAATAGCAGTTCAAAATTTTTTTAGGAATGAAGCTACAGAAAGTTGGCCCCCAGTTACCACAGACTCCCCCTAAGAAAAATTTCTTTTGCACCTAAAAAATTTCAGTCTCTGGATATGTTGCAGGCATTGATGTAGGACCTCCATTGTTGCCATTACTTTGTAAACTATCAAAGAATTGTGTCGAGATTGAAAACAAAGCGAAGTTAAATTAAAATTTAAACAACAAGCAAAACCATGCTGGAAAAGATAGAAAAGCTGAATGTGCTTTGAAACTGGTTTACGAATGTCAGGGAAAACGGTCAGATTTTACTTCACCAATTACTAGGTAATTAAAAATTGCATAATTTAGATTTAAGTTTTTATAATTCAGATATTTCCATTCTGTTAATTTAATAATTTATAATTCAAAACTGCGTTCAGTTGAGTCATTGTGATTTTAATTTGAGGTTGCAAAAATAAATGCACACTAATAGCGGAAAAAATCATTATTTTGTGTCTCCTGGATTCTTTTCGGTTATTGTTATCAGTCAGTTATTGTTATCAAATTGTATTTGTCCCAAAGTGATCACATTAAGCGGCGGATACTGTAGTTACATAGAAAATCCAAGGTGCCAAGATGGAAGTAAGAAAGTCGCAAAGCAATAAAAATCTGCTTCCCGAAATTTAATCAAAGCTTAGTATAGTCATAGCAAGTTAAACAAGAAGCAAAGGAACTACTTTGATATACCCCCCAAATCGGAAATTTGGCGACTTTTTTTTCTCACTCATGGTACAAAATACAAGAAAATACTAAATTTGGCAACAGCAAAAACCTAAAAGCTGAAGAAACCTTAATTGGCAACACAAAAAAAAGAAACAGCAACCCTAAAAAGTCTGTGGGGAGTGCCAGATTTGGCGCGTAATTTTTGGGGGGGGGTATATCAAAGTTATACCGAAGCAAAATAGTTGTTACTAAAGTTGAATGCGAAAAAGTTGATGACACAAAAAATCCATTTCTTATGCAATTGAACTTTTACTAAACGAGATTAATCATAATGTAATTTGCAAAGTTACCTGCTTTCCTTCTTAGTTCAAACGTATAACGGATCGAATTTTTAAAGCTTGATAAATGAATAATTTTGATAAAATCCCTATAATTTTGATCGAGAGATTAATCATGTAGAACAGTTCAATTAATTTTTGCAGATGCCATATTAAAAGTTAAACTGAGTTTGCAAATAAAATTTCGGCTGACGGCATTATTAAATATTCAGTTATGAAGGCTTAAATACATTATATGAAATTGCTTCAGCTCTGCGATCTACTGTTCAAGTGCAAGGGAACAATCGGAACTCCAGCGCTCAAATACGCCACCTTCCGGTGATTTATAAAACTGCCGATGAAACTAAAATATTGCCACGTTGCGTTCCACGTATGTCTGCTGACGTAAACACAGGCAGTTTGTTCTGAGTATTTATTAACGCAATCGATGGGTCTTAGTTTGCTTTCAGCTACAGAAATTAATTCGTCCCTTAGTAGTATTCTCGAGCTTCTACAAATAATGTTAGTTTTCATTATTTCCTTCTAAAATATGAGTTGTTGAGAAATGGTGAAAGTGAAAATTCGGGATTAACGAACTTGGATAACGTTATACAAGGTAAAAATTTTTATTGTTTTGTATGAATTTGTAAGAATATGGATTTTTTTTTAAATCTTAAATTAATTAAACTAACCATATATTACAGCAGCATTTAGTTGGAATGGACGATATGCAAAATATTTTCTTGAATATATTATCGTAGAACAAAACGAAAAATGTTTAACCGAGAAAGAATTTACTTTATTCCTTTTATTCCAGCTCATGAAAGGTTTCGCCAAATTTGTTTAGGGTTATAGTTTTAGTATTGTGCGAGCAAAGTAGCCTTGGCGAGATTCCGCATGTTGGTTAAACCATTTTTAATTTTTATCATGAGTGGAATAAAATGGTAAAGATTGCAGAATTCGATAAGTAAAAAGAAATTATGGTAGATCAAACTGAAAAGAAAACTACCACCACATATCCGTGAGAATTTTGCTGATGATTTGCATAGCATGACATAATTAAATCATAACTCAGGAATTAGAAACATCGAAACAGAAAAATTTTAAATTAACCGATTCGGGAATTTGAGAGAAATAACTCAGCTACAAATGCAAAAACTAGCCAAGCAAGACAAAGAAGTATCATCTTCTTTCGATAATAATTTGTAATGTCAAATTGAATTTTCTAGCTCTAATTGTTGTTCTTGTCAGGCCACAATTATTATTTAGTTCTATCAAGAATTGATAAATATCGAATTCAACATCGTGGAAATAGCTGCTTAGAACTACGAACTACGTAGTTTGCACTAATCTTTGACGTTTAGTAATGCTTCTTGAATTGTCATTTCTTTTTACGTGGGCCAGAATATCCACAAGACTTTGAAAATTAATTTAAAAAGAATAAAGCGAAAAAATCATACGTACGAACAAAAATCTTAACACTTTTAGCATTTTCTTCGTTACCATGTGCGTTTGTTTTAGTTTTTAAGTCCGCCATTAGACTTTGACTTCAGTGCCCCCTATAGTTCGTTGGAGTTGCGAATAATCTTGCACAGCAAAGATCACAGATCTACCTACGTAACACTTTTTCTTGTAACGGTGGGAAGCTTCTCAGGGCTCTGCTCCATTAAAAAGAAACAGATTAAAAACGCATTATGAGCTCCCTTTGGATCAAAAAGCACCCCTTGCCTGGATTTCAAAATAACTTGTACCGACTTCCAGAGCCGTAAGGGCTGGCCTCCTGATCATTGCAAAACTGCAGTTTTGTACGTTTGAAAATTCGTTTTCATATTCGTCGTCTCTAGCAATATATTTTGTTCTTTAGCTCGGGGCTTGAATTGAGTTGAGCCAAGATTTTCCGTTAAAATCGAAATCCTTAAAGTTTGTGAATTCGCAACTCCAACGAACTATAGGGGGCACTGCAGTCACTGTCTAATGGCGGACGAAAAAACTAAAACAAACGAACATGGTAACGAAGAAAATGCTAAAAGTGTTGTGATTTTTGTTCGTGCGTATGATTTTTTCGCTTTATTCTTTTTAAATTAATTTTCAAAGTCTTGTGGATATTCTGGACCACGTAGAAGGAAATGAGAATTCAAGAAGCATTACTAAACGTCAAAGATTAATGCAAACTACGTAGTTCGTAGTTCTAAGCAGCTATTTCCACGATGTTGAATTCGATATTTATCAATTCCTGATAAAACTAAATAATAATTGTGGCCTGACAAGAATAACAATTAATGCTAGAAAATTCAATATGACATTACAAATTGTTATCGAAAGAAGATGATACTTTTTTGCCTTGCTTGGCTAGCGCTTATTGTTTTCCATTTGTAGCTGAGTTATTTCTCTCGAATTCCCGAATCGGTTAATTTAAAAATTTTCTGTTTCGATTTTTCTAATTTCTGAGTTACGATTTAATTGTGTCATGTTATGCAAATCATTAACAAAATTCTCACGGATATATGGTGGTAGTTTTCTTTTCAGTTGATTGACCATTATTTCTTTTCACTTATCGAATTCTGTAATCTTACTACCATTTTATCCCACTCATGATAAAAATTAAAAATGGTTTAACTAAAAATGCGAAATCTCGCCAAGGCTACTTTGCTCGCACTATACTAAAACTATAACCCTAAACAAATTCGGCGAAACCTTTCAGCTGAGAATAAAAGGAATAAAGTAAATTCTTTCTCGGTTATTCATTTTGTTCTACGATAATATATTCAAGAAAATATTTTGCATACTGTCCATTCCAACTAAATGCTGCTGTGAAATATGGTAAGTTTAATTAATTTAAGATTAAAAAAACCTCCATATTCTTACAAATTCATACAAAACAATAAAAAATTTTACCTTGTATAACGTTATCCAAGTTTGTTAATCCAGAATTTTCGCTTTCACCAATTATTAAGGAAATAATGAAAACTAACATTATTTTGAGAAGCTCGAGAATACTACTAAGGGACGAATTAATTTCTGTAGCTGAAAGCAAACTAAGACACATCGATTGCGTTAATAAATACTCAGAACAAACTGCCTGTGTTTACGTCAACAGACACACGTTTAACGCAACGTGGCAATGTTTTAGTTTCATTTGCAGTTTTGTAAATCACCGCAAGGTAGCGTATTCGAGCGCTGGAGTTCCGAATTGTTGAGCGAGAACTGAAATAAATATTTAACCTGTTGCCAAAGGACAGTAAGAAAGCCAGTTCTGCTTTTTGTAATGAAATTTCCTACTGTGATTACGCAGAGAGAGAGAGTGAAGCCTTGACACACACACACCTACATACACACACACACACACACTCGTGATTGCGAAAAACGTAATTTGAATTCAAGATGACAAAATTCAAATTAATTTTTTTAAATTTGTGTTGACTGGGTATTTTAATCTGTTTTTAATTTAGCCACTGTTGGTGATATTTAGAGGGTAAACTATTGAATCCCATTGAAAATGCCAATAATGGGGGAAATTATGTTAAATTGGAGTAAAAGGAAGTCATGTGATGCACACTTCAGTTATATTGTAAAAGGAAGTAAAAAAATAGGTAAAAACTACAAAATGAATTTGGTGTGTTTGTGAGCGCACGTGTTTGTGTGTGGTGTGCGTTTAATTTTCATTTAAAATTAATTGTAGTTTCAAATATTAAAATTTTGGAATCTGTAAATTCAAAATATTAGCTACAATCTTTTACTTTTATCAGCATTTTAACTTTTATCAGCAATCCGAGCATCAGTTTTATACATTTTGGTATGGTCTATTTCAGTTCGTTTATAAAGTAAATATTGACGCAAATTTAGGAAATATAATGAAAATAAATAATTAAAGTTTATTTTCCTCATTCTATAACGCACTTTCTTTACTTTAACTTCGCTACAGGTAAGAAAAAAATATTCTGCAACATTTTAGCAGAAAATTTAAACTAAGAACGGTTAGAAAAATAATTTTACTAGATAAAATAACTGAACGAAAATATTAATTACTAGCAGCACCCGCACAGCGATGCCCGTGATAAAAATTAAATGGAAGTTCGTTGAATAAGCAAAATTGACGCCCCCTCACCCCCTGATGTGAAATGATCCTTTTTCTTTGTATGAAATGCGTACACAACTTTTCAAAAAAAAAAACCTATTAAAGTTTCTTTGGAATTTAAAACTTTTCGTCAAATCATTAAATTAGATTTACAGTTGCTTTAAAACTCTATTTAGCGAGTGAAGCGGTTTTTACTGCAATTTAAGATATTTCGCCAAATAAACAACAACAAAAAAAAAAGACATCAAACAATATCTTTCAAGTGTAAAAATAATACCGTAACTCTATTGCTTATCGCCAAACTCGCCCAACAACCACGTTATCATAATCCATCCATCAAACGAAAAAGAAAAAAAACTTCCCGTCGAACATTCAAAACTCATCGTCAGAAAAAAAGAATAAAATGTCGTACATTTCACTCGGATAAAAACAAATCAAAAGTTTCTTTTCTTTCAAAACAAATCGCCAAAAGAATGAATAACATTTATGGTTGCTTTGAAACAATAAATCCTAGACTGAACTGCTCAGCGCCTAACACGCCAAGCGATCACGCTACCGGAACCCAGCCCTTTAGCGAGTGAAGCGGATGTTTTTCCTTCGGCAATAATAAATGTTTCACCAAACAAACAAAAAAGTATAAAATCACATTAACAGTAGCTTTCAAATCTTATATATATATTAAGAGCTGCGTTGCCCGGCTTTGCCCGGTCTACATTGAGAATAAAAATTGTGTCAAATGACATAGTATATTCAACAATCAGGTTTAAATAAAAGAAAGAAAAAAATAACATCATGCAAAATTACCCTTCCAAACAATGACGACAGATATTAAAATACTTTTAAGAAATTAAAATGCGAAAGATGGATTTTAAAAGCGTAACCATTGAAACACGAAATAAAACAAGTTTAAGAAATCAAATGCAAAATAAGAAAATAAACAATGGATTCAAAAAGCGTTACCGTGGAAACGCGAAAATAAAATGGATTACAACCTGAATCAAAATGACATTCTTGGAAATTGAGTTAAAAACGCTTGTAACTTTTTTTCCTTTGAAGATAGAAGCTAAGTTTTCCGACCATAGGTCGAGAGAGATCTGGAGCAAAAAATGTCACTTTTTTCAATGTCTCAAAAAGAAAACTGTGCGACAATTCCTTTCCTTTTTATTGATAGATCTAATGAAGAAAGTAGTGCTCAAATTTCAGCTAAGCCTAAAAAAGTTCGAACTAAAAACGCAAATTACTCTAGCCGTAATTAAGTTAGAGCATTGAAACAAATTGTTTAGAATGCGGAAAAATCTACCCTTTTCAACGATATATACACTGGTGTCCAAAAGTTAAGCATAATTGTTATTTATGTGAGTAATGTGAGAAATATACATCGAAATAGGGGGAAACGTGATATGCGAGTGCAACACGGTTAAAAATAAGGAAACTACTCAAAAAAACGGAAATATTTACTTTTATCATCCCAAAAAATAGTTTAAATGAAAATTAGGCATATGAGGAGTTTACTCTTTGCACAAAAAATTTCTTTAAAAGATGATACTGAAGTTCAATAGTGTGTATGGCCACCTCTGACTGCCAGGCACGCTGCACAACGATTACTCATACTTTCTATGAGTTGGTGGATGAGTTGTGGGCTTAAACAGTTCCAAGCATGCTGGAGAGCTCTTTTTAGCTCCGGAGCGGAGCTTGGCTGGGGGGCGAACGGGCTGCAAGTTGTCTCCCGAGCATATCCCAGACATGCTCGATAGGGTTCAGATCAGGGGAGTTCGCAGGCCACTTCATTTGCTGGATATTTTCTGATTCGAGGAAGTCATCGACCACAGCTGTTCGGTGACATGACACGTTATCGTCCATGAATATGAACTCAGGACCAACAGCACATCGAAACAAGCGAACATAAGGCTCAAGAACCTCGCCTTTGTATCTTTGACCAGTGACTGAGGGTGTCTCAAAAATGTGGAGGTTGGTGCGACCATCCGACATAATGCCCGCCCACTCCATTACTCCTGCTGACGCAAAGTTATCTTTCTCTTATGTTTTGCGGTTGGAAACGAGTCCCCTTTTCTCTCCAGATCGTTACCTGACGAGGATCACACTGTAGAGTAAAGCGGGACTCATCACTGAACATCACATTAGCCCACTGTCCCAGACTCCAATGCCGATGTTGCAAGTTCCAGTTTAAACGAGCGCGTTTATGCGCTGATGCGAGAGGAATGCAAACTGCTGGTCTTCTGGCATACAAACCGACATGATTGAGTCTCCTGTAAACAGTTTGCCTCGAAATTGTTATTCCTGTGACGGCACTGAGCGCCGAACCCAGTTCTCTGGCACAGCTGTCCCTATGACGTCGTGCAGAAATTGCCAGAAAACGATCTTGGCTTGCGGTTGTGACTCTTGGTCGACCTGGTACTGGTCGGCGGGTAACATCTCCCGTATTTGAAAACCTCTGCCAGAGTCTCGAGATTACACACTGAGGCACATTAAGAATACAAGACACTTCAGTTTGTGATCGTCCAGATTCTATCATTCCAACGATTCTTCCTTTCGCAAACATGTACAATTGGCGTCTTTGTGCCATTATTAGTTCTGTTTCACCAGATCCAATGTTTCTTGGTACAGCAATTGCATGAAACGCGTCTGAACTCTCTAAAGCGTGCGAGCTGTTTTATCCACATTCCGAAACGCGCACCTAATTCGCGCATGACACCATCGACTCTACTACTTTGCATAAACATATTGTTTCTTCTTCAACCAATGAATCTCCATAAGTAACTTTATATAATTTTACGAAAATTTACAGATTTTTTTCGCATTTTATGAATTATGCTTAACTTTTGGACACCAGTGTAGTATTAATATGTGCAAGTAATTTTTCACTCCCATATTCGGGAATTTATGTGAAATTCGGGCCTAAATTGAAATAAAAAAAAGAACTATTTATCAGATTTTTTCAAATAATAGTCTATGTCACTCAGTAAGAAAGCACCTATAGTAAAGGAATTTTTAAATAGGTGCAGAGGTTCCGGAGATTACCTCAAACATATAAACACACAAAAATCCACCCTCTCTCTTTATAATATTAGTATAGATGAAAGCAGTGAGTAAAGCAATGGAGAAAAATTAATGCACCAATGCACAGTTTAAATTTTTAAAAACGTGTGTAAAATACCGGAAAGATACATTGTGCCATTTTAAGCGGAGTCATGAGTTGAAAAAAAAACATATTGGTATATAATTTTCTCTTACTTCTAGCCGGGAGCTAAACAACAAAAATCAATGGAAAACTGCAAATTATGATAAGAAGATGCCACTTAGTAGGAATGTTGTTTATGACTATAAAATGAAATTAAGGCCCAGAGGAACTCTTAAAAACCGTTTAAAACCAAGATGGCGGCGTTTTCCAAAATGGCTACCCATATTAGAGTTTTTTTAATATATGTCGTACATAAGAAGTTTTTATATTGAATTATAGGTTTTTCAGGTCACAGATTTCATTTTGTATGTTGAAAAGAAGCTAAATGTTCATTTTGGTGTTTTTTTTTATATATAATTTTATTACTTACAAAAGAGATAACGTGCTTTTCAAAGTACCAATATAAAAATAGGAAAAATATTAAATGCAAACATGTACAAAAGTATTAGTACTACGTCATTAGTCAAGCAGTGCTTTATTTTTTGCATTAAATTTTGCATAATAGTGTGCAGGACAGACAAACACTTCTGCAGGAACACTTGTTCTTGCAGATTTTGCAGGTGCACATTTTGAGCTCAGTGCATGAATCAGAAATATCCGGTAACTCAGACCATTTCAGCTGCCATCCAACCTTATTCACTTGGAGATGGTGCACGACATATGATACGTTTGAGCTTGTCCCCAAATGTGTCCAGCCTTGAAAGCACTACGCAATACTTGTTGCTGGCAAACTTTCAAGTGGCCTGTTTTTTTTTTTTTTTTTTTTTTTTTTTTTTGTCATAAACAATTTTTTCCTTACATCATTTACAGTGTCGCTATTACTAGTGGAAAAGTACAGTAGTACTACAATTTACTTTTCAAAAATGTCAAAAATTTCGCTCGGTATAGAACTTTGAGGTTGTGAAATAAATAAAAAATGCCACAGTTTCTTCTTTAAATATCACCCTTGCCTCCCAAGTGGATTTTATGGACTTCCCAGTGAATCTAGGAATGCTGTCACAAAACCTATGAAGGCATGAAATCCTGGTAAAGCCTTTCTTTTCCTTTTCTTTTCCAATAGCTTCATATATAATGCAAGCACTGTAATGGATTTGCTGTTGATTCCTGTTCCAAAAGCAATCCTAAGTTTATCTAGACTTAATGTTGACAAGGAAAAAAAGTAAGATATTGCTAAGACTAAGACATTTGTATCAACAATGCACATGACAATCTTCTTGTAACCGTTTTCTACTATGTTTTGAAGATGCAGTATCATTCTTGAGCCTGTTTCCTCTGGGCCAGGGGAAGTAACATCAATGAGGGAAGTTTTTGCAGTACTATTTCCTGTAATGTCGTCACCTATAGTCGTTAGAACCTGCACATTTTTTATGGTACTTACAGCTAAACGTACCTAACATAGCAAAGAACATTTCTTTGTTATTTGAATTTCTTAAAAATCCTGGTTAATTTTTAGGTAAAGTACCGTGTGAAAGCACTTGTCTTCTTATTCCTGCTCCCCACTTCTCTCTAGTTTGACCTTTAATCGTCGTCGGTGTTCCATATATGCCCCAAATAAAATCAATTCTCTGGCATTGGAAAGTTTTTACAAACGTGAAGTTTAAATATGTTTTCATAGTAATCAACAAATGTTTTAGAAGTTTGTGGCTTTAAATTACGCACGTCCGTTTTCAATCCATCTTAAAAGATCTTTATGATGCAGAGAATAAACTACCAGAGCTACATCGATCATTTATTTCGGGACAGTTTAAGATAAGAAAATCTAATAGATTATTCTCAGCAATCAGTATTGACCAAGCACACCAACAAAATAATGCAATAGTAAAAGGAGATGGCGGTGCAATAGGATTGACACAGGATCCATCAGCACTTAAGCGTTGGGTGGTTCCTAGACCACAAATAAGCCGATTAATAATAGAAGAGTTTAAGAGTGATGTTAAGATAAAGCATGAAGAAAATAGCCGACTCCATCTTGAGCAGTACCACTCATTTCAAGTTAAATATTTTACTGAGGTTCGAGCTCTTTATAGCCCTTTGAAAGAACTTGGAAATCCATTTTTGGAAAATGAACAGAACCTTATCGTAATTGATAGCAGGATTATTGTGCACAGTGATGTCAATTCCTTTTTATGTACATTTTTTTTCATCTTTTGCTGCCGCTGAAAATTCCATGACTTTTAGTGTTCTTTTTTTTTTTTTTTGCCTCCCCCCCCCCACTCCACTTATAAGCCTCAACCGACACCACTGTTGTTAGGTACGTTAGCTGCAAGTACCATAACAAATATGCAGGTTCTAACGACTTTCGATGAAGAGATTAAAGAAAATAGTACTGAAAACTTCCCCCCTTGATGTTACTTGCCCTGGCCCAGAAGAAACAAGATCAAGAATGATAGTGCATCTTTTCAAGACATGGTAGAAAACCGATTCAGGAATATTGTCGAGTGCATTGTTGATGCAGATGTGTTAGTTTTTGCAATATCTTACTTTTTTTTTCCTTGTCAACATTAAGTCTGGATAAACTTTGGATTACTTTTGTAACAGGAAACAACAGCAAATGCATTACAGTTCATGCCATATATGAAGCTATTGGAAAAGAAAAGCTTTACCAGGATTTCATGTCTTCATAGGTTTTGTGACAGCATTTTCCTAGCTTTACTGGGAAGTTCAAAAAATCAACTTGAAAGGCATGGATGATATTCAAAGAAGCAACTGTGGCGTTTTAATTTATTTTGCAACCTGAAAGGTACGCAGTAGTACTGGTAGTACTACTGTACTGTTCCACTAGTAATAGCGTAATTGTAAATGTAGCAATTAAAGAGTTGTTTATGACAAAAAATCGGCCAATTGAAAGTTTGCCACCAACAAAGTATTGCGTAGTGCTTTCCAGACTGAACACATTTGGGGACAAGCTCACAAACATATTATACGTGCACCATCTCCAAGTGAATAGGGTTGGATGACAGCTGAAATGGTCAGAGTTACTGGAAATTTCTGATTCGTGCACTGAGTTCATTAAGTGCACCTGCAAAAACAAGTGTAGCTGCAAAAGTGCTGGTCTGTCCTGCACACTACTGTGCAAAAATTAATGCGAAGAATGAATCAGTGTTTGACTAACGACATAGTACTAATATTTTGGTACATATTTGCATTTAATATTTTTCCTATTTTTAAATTGGTACTTTGAAAAGCACGTAATCTCTTTTGTAAGTAATAAAATTATACTTTAAAAAAAAGAACCAAAATGAAGATTTAGCTTATTTTCAACATAAAAAATGAAATCTGTGACCTGAAAAACCTATAATTCGATACAAAAACCTCTTTTGTACGACATATATTAAAATACTCTAATATGGGTAGCCATTTTGAAAAACGCCGCCATTTTGGATTTAAACGGTTTTTGAAAATGCCTCTGGGTCTTAATTTCATTTTATAGTCATAAACAACATTCCTACCAAGTGGTATCTTCTTATCATAATTTGCAGTTTTCTATCGGTTAGCTCCCCAGCTATTCCTTTTTTTTGTTTTTTAAAACATGCAATTTACAAGATTTCATTTCAAGTTATGTATTATATGCTTTGTGTAACACTATACACTCATGCACAAAGTTATGAGAATGTATATTTAAAAATTTAATGCACAGTAGAAACCGAAAAAATTAACCGTGGAATCAAAGAAATCTATGATGTTTTTCCCTCCCCTCTACTGCTTCATTTGGTTTTTTTGGTCACTACTTTTTCTTCTGAAAAAATTTGAAAAAGAATTTTTCGTTTTAGTAACACCTTTTCCTTCTGCATTTTCAGTTTTTGCTTCTGGTGCGTCAGTATTAACTTCTTTTGCAGAGGATGTCTCTTTTCCAGAACCTTTTTCTTTATTGGCTTCATCCTCTAACAATGCATCCGTCCCTTCTTCTACTTTTGCCGCACTGCCCGTAGGCGATACGTTTGTAGATGATTTATCATTTTTCTTGTCTACATTTTTAGTAGATTTGACTTTTTTAGCGTTCTCAGTTTTCTCTTCAGCTTTCTTTTTCTCTTCGGCTTTCTTTTTCTCTTCTGCTACCTTTTTCTCTTCGGCTATTTTTTTCTCTTCAGCTTTCTTTTTCTCTTCAGCTATCTTTTCATCTTCGGCCATCTTTTTCTCTTCGGCCATCTTTTTCTCTTCGGCCATCTTTTTCTCTTCGGCAATCTTTTTCTCCTCAGCTTTCCTTTTCTCTTCGGCAATCTTTTTTTCTTCGGCCAACTTTTTCTCTTCGGCAATCTTTTTCTCCTCAGCTTTCCTTTTCTCTTCGGCAATCTTTTTCTCCTCAGCTTTCTTTTTCTCTTCAGCTATCTTTTTCTCTTCAGCTATCTTTTTCTCTTCAGCTATCTTTTCCTCTTCAGCTTCCTTTTTCTCTTCAGCTTTCTTTTTTTCTTCAGCCATCTTTTTCTCTTCGGCTTTCTTTTTCTCTTCATCTTTATTTTTTTCTTCTTCCATTCTTTTTCCTTCTTGCTTTTTAGAATTTTCTTCCTCTTGTCTCTCTCTCTGTTCCTCTTTTAACTTTTCTTTCCTTCTCTCTTCTTCTTTTCGTAACTCTTCTTCTTTTCTTCTTATTTCCTCTTCTTTCTGTTGTTGTTCTTTCATTTTTTCTTCTTTTAGCTTCTCTTCTTTACGTAGCTTTTCCTCCTCTTTTCTTTTATCATCCTTCTTTTTATCTGATTCATTCCTCTTTTCTTCTTCTTTCTGCTTTTGTTCATATTTCAGCTTATTTTCTTTCTTACGCTTTTCCTTCTCTTTATTTTTCGCGTCGTTACTTTTTTCGTTCTTTCTTCCTATACTAGTCTTTTTTTCGACATTTTCACTTTTATCTTTTGATTTGCTTATACACGGACAGCATAAATCTGAAAAGAAAAAAGGTATATTACACCGATATACATAAATCATCAAATAATTAGTAATTCACCTGAAAACTTGGTAGATAAACAATACTTCGAATGTCAAAAAAGCTAAATTTGTAGAAAAATTCAAACAGGTTTGTATGAGCTGGCACTTGGTTAACCAATGACCCCGCAACTATCAATTTCACTTGGCTTTATCGAGTTTTAAATTACACAACAATTTTGAGTCACTCCACAATTTTAGCACAGTACTGAAGGTTACGGACTCTCTCCAGTACCCTGCACAGTGCACATAAGACAACTGCTAGCGTAACCGAACCTGATGTTTTTATATCTTCGTGTATCACTTGTCTCATAATTTTCAGAGAATTGTCTAGTAAAGACCGAGGGCTTGAATCATTCTTTTGTAAAAGAAACAGTCAGACTTCTATCTCTTAAACTGCTGTGCATATCCTTTGTCCTATGCTTCTACCTTCGCCTTCTTTTTTTCCTAATGTCCTTCAGCCCATAAAAGCTGAAAAAGTATTACAGTGCTGGTAAAAGAAATTGCATCACCCTCGCATTTTCACAACAATGGGATATGTGAGAATTTTAGGTCGACTGATTAACGATGAATATATGTGAAATTCTGCAAAACTAATGAAATAAACATTTAACAGCAGGAATCCGATAATTGTTTACTTTATTTATGGAAATACATGGCCAAAACTGTAACAAGTACAATGTGAAGTGTATCCACGTTGCCAAGTGGACGACGAAAAAGTAAGTACAGGTTTTAATTGTAACACTCTTTCTATTCAAAAATAAGCAAAAGTAACATGGAAATATTTTAGCATCGTAAAATATACCCTAATATTTTGTTGATCGCCTGTAGCTTTAATGACAGCTTGACATCTACGGAGCATTCCAAGTGATGTTGACTTATGTTTCTTCAGTTCTACACCCATTCTATTCCAACAATTTTCGATCGGATTTAGATCGGGGCTGTTTCCGGGTCAAAGCAAACTAATGACCCCATGCTCATTTTAGCTCCATCATCATGCATCTAGACCGGGATCTGAAGGGGGTTGAGCATGCATGGAAAGGCTGACGCAATATTATTTCTGATTATTGTTACAGGCACGATGGTGATTATGAAACCATATGTCGTCGCCCCCCTGGGTGGTCGACAACCCCGGGGGAGGGGAAAAAGCAGTGGGGGAGCCGTTTGCTAAAACACTCATAACTCGCGAACTATTTGAGATAAAACACTGAAAAAAGTGGCAATCGACGCAACAAAACAAGGGCTTCATAAAAGCTAAATATGATTATGGACCTATCTTTGTTGGTTTCCTGAGTAAAATTCCATTTTTCGCAAACAAGCAAAATTTTTGAATAAAATGCGCAAAACAAACTTTTTTAACCAAAATAAATTCTAAATCAAAATTGTTTGATTTTTTTTTCTAATAAAGACCTAAATATCATTATTCAGTTTGATAAAACAATTTAAGTACTGTTAACGCGTTGAAAAACAAAATGACAATAGCAAGCTCGAACACGATTTGCAGTATAGTTCAGGATCTGAAGGGGGGTTTTGAGCATGCATGGAAGACATGACGCAAAATTATTTCTGATTATTGTTACAGGCACTATAGTGATTATGAAAACACATGTCGTCCAACCCCCTCGGCGGTCGACATCCCCGGGGGAGAGGGAAAGCAGTAGGGGACGCCATTTACTAAAATACTCATAACTCGCGAACCGTAGGAGGTAAAGCACTAAAAATGTGGCAAAAGATGCAACAGAACAAGGGCTTGAAAAACCTAAATATGTTTATAGTTCTATCTCTGTTTGTTTATAAGTAATTTTTTTTTTTTTTTTTGCAGCCATGCAAAAATTTTGAATAAAATACGAAAAGCTTTTTTCCTAAAAATAAGTTCTTTTTTAAAATTATTTAACCGTTTAGGGAATCAATAAAATCTGGAATTTCATCATTCCGTTTGTTTAAAACTACTTAATTATTACCAACGTGAGCGTTAAAAAGTGAAATAGAAAATGCAAGCACTGCCTAAGTTAGCGCATTGAATAAAACGGCAGTACGCTAAGGAGAAAAAAATTGCCTTATTATCCTTATGACGAACTATTCATTCTTCAGTTTACAAACTTATTCTAATTGCAAAGTATTCAATTATGGCTTTAATTTTGTTATATATTGCTTTAAATTTGAGAGGAACTACGGAACCAGGCCCACAGTAGTTTCAATTCAAATATAATTTTAATTTACTATTTCTATTAATTTATATTTTCAATTTGCACAAAAGAATATTGCGGGTATTGTTTTGCGGATATAATTTTTTGGAATTTACCCAACAAAGAACAATGATACAAGAAATAATATGTTCTAAATAAATATAAAAAATGAGAAGCATCTTTAGATAAAATTATATTCTAGAGTTCTAAAAAAATTAATTAAATAAAATTAGTAAAATAATGCGTATTAAAAAATAATTGCAGAATACCAATATGCATACATAAAGCATTAATGTATCAGAAATTCTGAAAGCTGGATCATACTCTTTTTTGTTGACTTGTAATTGATATGTTGAATCATTCTTTTCCGAGTATTTTGTAGTTTATGGGTTTTTGCTTTAGTCCTAATAGCACAGTATTTACAGCAAGATGAATTATTAATAAAACATTTACAAGGTTATTTACAGTTCTTGCCTGCGCAGGGTGGAATTAAACTCTCTGGTAACACTGTCTGCATCATAAGGTGTGGGGCTTTATTGTTTTATTTTCATCCAAGTAAAACCCAAACTTTGTTACATCTAAAGACACTGCTAAGGTACAGGGGAATTGATTCAATAGTACAGTTGAGCAATACTTCTTAGCACATATTGGAAAGAATTGCAGGAGCATGGCAGAGAACTGATATTATATTTATTTCTAATGGAAATGATAAGAAATTATTGTAATAGTTGCATTCGCAAGAAATATCTATTTTCTTGACAATTTTTTTATAATACATCTTCTAACAGTTGAAATTCTAAAGGTACTCAGATATTGTTTTAATGATAACTAGTGTACAAAAAACAGTTTCCGACTTTTTTGGTAAAGTGAAAGTATACTTTTTTGTTCCTATTTTACTTGTTGAATCGCAGTCGGAAAATGCATCAAAAGCTTGTAAAATTTTAGATGTTTTTTTCGTAAGTGCTCCTGAAGATAGATGCCATCCTAAAACTCTTTTCCTTTCCACAACACCAGCACATGAAATGGCAACCTCTGTCCTTTAACAAAGATTGCCAATAAGAATTCATTAGTTTCTGATCTATAAGCTATTAGTTCTTTTTTCCCCTATTTTGCACTGAATCATATGCAGGAAGATAGATTCTGTTGCGTGCTTCGTCCTGGTTGGACTCGGGCATTTCAGAGAAATTTATTACTTGACTCTCAGATTTTAAATAATATTCATTTTCGTTTTTAGAGTTACCAGACACCAGAAGCTGATTGGATGCAGGAACGGATATGTTACATATTACATACTCTGAAATGTACTTTTAAAGGTTCTTTTTATTTTCAGGAATGGCTATGACACGAAACCACTGGTTTGGTACCTAGTGATTTTTTTTATAAGCGAAGGAGACTTTCTTGAACTTCTGGTTTTTAAGTTATGAAAACGACAGTGAGATGTACCGATCGTGTTTGAGGTCCACTCGTGTAGTTTGACTATTGGAGAGAAAATTTTATTATTTTTTATTTGGAGACCTGCAAAATCTTTGCTGCATTTGAAAGTAGTGTTTGGGACATTATGGACCAGAGTCATTCCATCGATAACTTGAACTTTGTTCTTAAAATAAGGTGCTTCTTCTAGAGTTTTGCTGCAAGAAGTATCATTTTCAATTATTCACGAAATCGGACCTCTCGCTTTGCTTCAGTGAACCATTCTGATGAACCTAACCTAGCATAGGGCTTATTGTATGGGAATGATTTTTAGATGTACTAATATCACTTTTGAGCTAACGTTTCCCAGGTTAAATGTTTTTTTTTGGTTTTCTTTTACCGTTTTGCAGTTGCTATTGAAGACATTGCCATAGCAGGACTTCTCTGGATAAGAGACTATTCACATTTTCTTCAACGTTCCTCTGAAATTTTGATGCTGCTTATGCGGCAATTGCCTCGCTCACTATATTTCATAACTCAGGTGTAAAATCTGCAAAAGGCTTATCCTGATAGTTTATCCTTTCCAAAATTACTTCGTACTCGCAAACTTGCATGTTTTAATTTTTTTAAAAGTGCCATTGTCACCCATACTAAACAGCTATAATGCGTTAAAGGTTAAATAATTAAGTAATTACTTAAACTGGAACATTGCTTTGATAATGTCACGAAATAAAACCGCCAAAGCAGGACAGCCACAAAATTTACTTTGGTTTATGTCGAATCTTCAAGGTACATTCCGCAAACTTTTCTTTTTTTTTCTTTTTGTGAATTACCTCATATGCTTTTTCTGCTTGCTTTTATTTCACTTTTCAACGCTTTGACAAAGTTAAGTAATTTTAAACAAACTGGATAATGATATTTCAGATTTTATTGGTTCCCTAAACAGTTAAATAATTTCGATAACTTGAAAAAAAAAAAAATGCGTATTTTATTCGAAATTTTTGCTTGTTTGCGAAAAATGGAATTTTACTCAGAAACTAACAAAGATATGATCATAGTCATATTTAGCTTTTATGAAGCCCTTGTTTTGTTGCGTCGATTGCCACTTTTTTCAGTGTTTTATTTCAAATAGTTCGCGAGTTATGAGTGTCTTAGCAAACGGCTCCCCCCACTGCTTTCCCCCTCCCCCGGGGTTGTCGACCACCCAGGGGGGCGACGACATGTGGTTTCATAATCACTATAGTGCCTTTGACGTTAAACAGAAATAATATTGCGTCAACCTTTCCATGCATGCTCAAAACCCCCTTCAGATCCTGAACATACTGCAAATCGTGTTCGAGCTTGCTACTGTTATTTTGTTTTTCAACGCGTTAACAGTACTTAAATAATTTTAACAAACTGAATAATGATATTTAAGACTTTATTTGAAAAAAAAAATCAAACAATTTTGATTTAGAATTTATTTTGGTCAAAAAAGTTTGTTTTGCGCATTTTATTCAAAAATTTTGCTTGTTTGCGAAAAATGGAATTTTACTCAGGGAAACCAACAAAGATAGGTCCATAATCATATTTAGCTTTGATAAAGCCCTTGTTTTGTTGCGTCGATTGCCACTTTTTTCTATTTTATCTCAAATAGTTCGCGAGTTATGAGTGTTTTAGCAAACGGCTCCCCCACTGCTTCCCCCCTTCCCCGGGGTTGTCGACCACCCAGGGGGGCGACGACATGAGGTTTCATAATCACCATCGTGCCTGTAACAATAATCAGAAATAATATTGCGTCAGCCTTTCCATGCATGCTCAACCCCCTTCATATCCCGGTCTATATGGCGCGGAGCAAAATCATTCTGGAAAATGACGTTTGGAACTGAAGTAAAGTGATCTCGGATAGTAGGAAGTAATTTCTCCTCCAAAATACCAAGATACACCTGAGCGTTTACTGTTCCTTGCACAAAGTGAAGCCCACCAACTCCTTGATCAGAAATACATCCCCAAATCTCTGGGATACGGGATGATTGACTGTGTGTTTGATGCAGTCGGGATAATATTCCCCTCCTTTGCGACTTCTAACTGTGCTTCGGTCGGACCCATGAAGATTGAATTTGGATTCGTCCGAAAACACAACTGATTTCCATTGATCGACAATCCACCATTGGTGAGCTTTTGTCCAGTCTAGACGCTGTTTCCTCATTTTTTTTTTTTTTTTTTGATCAACAAAGGACAACCTTTGTAGTGTTAGTTGAACTTATTTCGACAAACTGCAACTCTTTAATCAGGATTGTAAATGAATACGTCGAACGTTCAATTGTTTTTTTTTTTTTTAATACCGTTAGAAGGATGACGCAATTTTACGCAATAGAGCTTGCGTCGTGTACCGATGCCAATTCGTGTGATATGATGCAAGAACCGTTAAATATTTCATAATTACTTATAAATGCTAAAACTTTTTGGATTTCGCTGGTGATGCAGTTCTTTTTACCACCACTGTATAGTCCGAGAACTCACGAATGCCAGACCTACATCATAGCATAAAGATCCAAAACTTTTCTGCGTACGCACATCACTGCAAGTAAGAAAGGTCCGCTGTTGTTTAAGCTGAGTCGCGTTGGCTTTGGCACTTAAACAGGTAGCAAAGGTGCGTAAAATTGTTGCAAAAAGCTAAACATCACATATTCATTCCATGTCACTTGAACTGGTGGTCCCCATCCAACATCTCCGATTTGGAGGACGTTTTAGAGAGGTGCAGAAATGCCTCTAAAACTAATCTCTAACCTATGCAAATTTTCAGTTTCTACGATGCAAATCATAAGGATCTAGGATGCCTCACGAAGAAAAAAAAAGTGGGCTCCTAAATGCCTTCCAATGGAGGATCTGTCTAAGCATGGCAATTCGTTTCACAAAACTGATCCGCCATTTTGGAGCCCTTTTTTTTTTTTTCTTTTCTTTCTTTTTTTTTTTTTTTTATTGATCCTAAATCTTCATTGGGTTTTGGAAGCTGAAAATTTGTATACGTTAGTTTCAAATACATGTCTGCACCTCTATAAAATTTCGTTTAAATCGGAGTTGGTCGGGTGGAGACGACGAGGTTACTTGATAGAGAATGAATCAACGATGTTTAGTTTTTGACTCACCTTTGCTATCAGTTCAATGCCAAAACCTGTGTGACTCAGCTTAAATAATAGAGAACTTGTCCTACCTACTGTGATATACTTACGCAGAAAGTTTTTGGGCCTTGATACTATGACATAGGGATGGAGCTCACGACCTTTTGCTCTATTATGTATTAACCTGAACGTATGAGTCTGAAGCCGAAATTATCGTCGTCGACTCAGAACTCCGCGGCGCAAACACGAATTTTCTTCCGGATAGGGAGGGAGAAAAATCAATAAACATGTACAGGGTGCGTGCAATACACCAACAGCCCGGTTATGACAAAAAGAGACTGAAGTTTCATCCATGTTTGAGGTTGATTTAACTCATCAGTCTGCAAGAGTCAATAACCTAACTGGAAGCAGGTGCCATATCATTGGAGCTGAGAGTGCCAATAAACTGGTAGCTAAAATAAATTTAGCACACCAGCGAGAGTTCACAGCAGTGGTACGGTTCAACTCGTCAATTGAAGGCGAAGCTTAGGTAATAAGCTGTAAGTTGCCGCTTTTAGTTTAAGGGATGCTCAGCTTCAATGAGATGAGATCTGCCTACAGTTCGGTTATTAGCTATTCCAGACTGATGAGTTACTAACAGCGACGGAATTACAGTCTCTGGATGTCATTATCGTAGTGTCGATATAATGCATGTAGTTCTGCCTTAGCCTTGGTTTAAAGGCGGTAATATATTGCTTGTGCCTTTGATCCAAAAGATTTTTCAAAATCTTGTAATTATTGAATTTTTTGCAATAAAACTCATAAACATGGGGGTTTATGGTTCACAATCGAAACTTTTTTACATTAGTTACATTTTTGATCAAAACGTAGCATTGGAGCGAAATTAATGGCCCTTTTTTTTTCTTTGGTGAAGTATTTCAAACAATTTCTGTCACAGATGAATGGTATGAAGCACTATTAAAAAGTAAAGCCATCTCTTACTTATAAGACAGGCAAATACCTTTATTCAATGACATTTATGTTGGTCGAAGCTTCCACACGTACAGATAAGTATTCCTGTAACGACACTTCTAAGGTCGATGTTAGGAAAAAAAACATATCAGTAGTTGATGCTTTCTGCATGAATGGCTCTCGTGGTCTCCGGATTTTACATCTTGTGTCTACTGGTTTTGGGGCTACTTAAACTTACGTGCGTGAATAGAGATCGGCCTACTTCTTTTAGGTAAAGAAACTATACGCCATCATATGTCAAGTATACCCTCAGAAATGTTTTTTAACTCTGGTTAGGATGTTTCTCGACGTCTGGCAACTGTATTTCTAAGTGGTGGGAAACACACTGAATATTTGTTATATTGAAACACTTTTATCAATCCATATGAGCTGTATTGATATTAATCCGTAAGTTGAACTCAAGTGACATTTTTCTGTCGGTTAAAAATGTAACTATTATATTTTTTTCCCTTTTTTTCCCTCATAATCAAGTTAACGACGATAAAACTATAACTGTTAAAACTGAATTGGTTCACTACCGTGAGAAGGTAAAGCGCAGTATCTGCGGAAATTTAGTTTTGAGGTACTTGAAGAAATGCACTTTGAAATCCATACTAACTATAGATGAAATGTTTGACGTGTTTTTCGTGCTATATTTTCAGTAGAAGCCAATTAAGCTAGCTTGTAAAATAGAGCTAAAGTTCAATAGATGACGAAAATGCAAAAAAAAAGAGAGAGAGAGAGAGAAATGAAAAATTTGCAGTTACTGCGCTTTACCTCTTCAGTTTTTTGCTTTCGGTTTCTACGCTCTTCGATTTTTTGCTTTATTTGGATGAAATCTAGAACAAATCCAAAGCTTTCATGCGCATTTGTTTTCAGTCAGTCTTCGTTAAGAGGACAAAACTTTGAATCAAGCATAAAGAAAACTAAGCATTAGGATTCCTTTTGAGCTCTCAACATGAAAACGCTGACGCTGACCACAGTCACATGAATTTTACCACAATCATGTGACTGTTAGGGTGTTTCGCAAATTTACTTAAACAGAGACAACTTAATCTCACTCTAATGACGATAAAGGCTCCAAATGCAAAACGCAGAATCTTGCAGAACCCTCCTCCTCCCATACTTGAAGGCAAAAATGTCCGCTTTCTGACTGATTGCAGTCTTTTATCAGTTCAATGGAAGAAGATATTTATTTTGTCGTTGTGTCAGGCTGAACCGATTGAACAGAAAATAAATTACAAAACAACAAATAACAGTCCTTAGGAAGAACTACAAACAAATACGAAACATGCAATACAAGAGACAGTCCGGTTATCACATCTTGAGACTGCAGCTTCGTCCTTCTTAGAACTCCTCACTGAGGAGTTCTGAGGAGTCCTCAGTCAGGAATAGTGAATAATCGAACTGGAGGCAGATGGTGAGATAATATCACTTTATACACCAGTTTGTTGGCACTCTCAGCTTCACTTGGGTGACAAGGAGAGAGGATTGTTACACTGTGGTTGAGGATCATTGGCAAGGGACTTGAAGATAGAAACTGTTTTTTTATTTATTTTTTTTTTTTTTTCGCAGACAACAATTTTATCTTTCAGAATCTTAACTGCAAAAAAGGAAGAAATACTAATACCAAAACAGCGGCCAGCACTCAACGCATTGAACTGAAGGAGCTTAAATGGATATAGACTCATACTGGAGCATTAGTTCAAACTTCACTGTATTTGCAGCAACACAAGCATGAAAGCGGTGCAAATATCCCTGGCAAACTATTCTGTGACAGAATCAAATTTCCTAATGAGAAAAATCGAGGATTTAATAACTTTAATGAAAGGGTTTAATTAAGCAGACTGTATGTTAGATACCACTAATGTATGCTACGCTAGCGTGTGTTACCTCAATCTTTAGAAATAACGAAAATAATTTAGCATATGTCACTTCCTCCCAGATGAAAATTTGTAAGCTTATTGTTAATATACTTCTCTAACTAATAAATAAAGTCAGCTGGCAGTAAGTCCAGGGAAAACTCGTCAGCTGGTGCATTCTAGTAGGCGATAGATGTTCCCGCTTAACTCCTGCGTCATAACTATGTACCAGCTGACCATTTTTCCACCAGGGTACAGCCAGTTGACTTGTGTATTTATTCATAGTTGCATATAAGTTGTCATCAGGCAAATTTTTTGCTGAGAGGAGATCATAGAATTTTTCTTTTTTTACATGTTCGACCTACCAGCTGACTCATAACCCACCGCGTTACGTCAGCTGACTTTGCATTTTCCTTCGAGATACTGTCTTAACTATAATTTGACAAAGTTTCAGCCGGGAGGAAATGATTGACCTTTTAATTTTTTTTTTTTTTTTTTTTTACATGATTAGAAGGCTACTGCCGCCCATCCCACCCACGGACACGCAGCTGACTTTCACGAGGCGTTTTGATACCATTCCCTGATGTCTCTCACCAATTATTGTTCGAGAGGAAATGATTGACCAAATTTGTACCTGGCTCCCGGACTATAGGTAATTGAGTCCAGGCATGGGACGAACCAACAGTCACTTACGGTAATTGTTAGTCACACTTGCTTCCCATTCGGCAGCTTCAAACTTTGTAGTCTATTTGACTTAAAAATAACAATAAATAACAAATTCTGACATATGTAACTGGAAAATCGCCCGTCAAAGTGTGACGGGTGAAAATTGCTTCTAGATTTAAACGAAGCCATTGCCCGTTTGATGATATTTTGATAGTTGAAATAGTAACCCTAACTAAAGTGGATGAACCCTTAACTCCAGTAAGTAGCCTTCATTGTTGACCATTTTTTCGTTTCTTCATTCCCCTGCAATGACGCAGTCTTACCAGTAAAATAGTTAAGTTACCGAATCGAGTTCAGTCTTGTCACAATAAAGCCTTTCCGTGCGTGTTAAACATAACAAAAACATTAAGATAAATAAATACCTTTGTGCTGAATAGTAAAGTCAGACCCAAACAACGTAAGTAGAAGCACAAATTTGTAAATTACAGCAGACACGTGTTTCGGCGTTATAGGGAACGCCTTTTTCAATGCAAAAAATAATGAGCTTATGGATGAAAAGACATCCGACAAAAGCCAAGAGCAGATAAGCATGCAGCTTAAAAGATAAAAACAGCGGATTAGCCAAACACCAATGACAAAGTTATAAACCGATCAGGAACCAATAGGAATGCAAGCAAAGGCCAGGAGCTTTCTCTTAGGTACGAACCCAGAAAGAAAGAAATTCAATTGGACAAGGATTAAGCCTAAGCTTAAACAAAAAGAAAAGAAATTGTCAGTAACCGTGAACCGCAAGAAAGGAAAAGCAGAATGGAAAACCATGAAATAAAATAAACAAAAACAAAAAATATTCGAAAAAAGGAAAAATAAAGATAAATAGAAGAAAATTGGGGGGTTCAAATGTAGAAGCAATTTTCGTCCGTCACACCGTGACGGGCGATTTTCTAAGTATAATAATCAAGCATCCAGCCTCTGGCACTAATTTGAATTCTGGCATTTTGAATACAAATTATGTTTTTCGCAATCACGAATTGCGATAGGACTCGTTCGTCTTTTTGTTTCTACAAATGACTTTTACCGCAATTCGTGATTGCGAAAAACATAATTTGTATCCAAAACGCCAGAATTCAAAATAGTGCCAGAGGCTGGATGCTATTAGACGTTGTGTGCTGGATGCTGTCTAAAGAGGATTGAGTGAAGTCGAGAGTGTCGGATATAAATAAAATTGATTCCGGAGGACATGTACGAGGAGCCGAAGGAGTTAGTCTCGCCATCGCACTAAGGCCGGTGAACCTCAAAAAAGATAGGACACAAACTATGTATAAGTGAAAACAATAAGGAATCGTGATAGCTCAAAAAAGAAAAAAAAAAGGTCCAGGGCAGCATTCTCACGGCAAGGTCAAATAAAAAGGGCAATACTGAATACAGCTAATTGCTTCATTGAATAAAACTGAAGTTACTATTTGTAAGCTATTTTTGAAATACAGTAGACGCCGGTTAATTGAATCAACCGTTTTAATGAATCAAACCATCAAAAACCAAACAAAATCCGGTTTTATTGAGTTAGCCGCTTTGAGGAATCAAAACTGTTAAGAACAAACGTGATTCATGTAAACGGCGGCCACTGTAGTTGAAATTGCTATTCCTACATTGTGATTTGGGGGGGGGGGGGGAGGCTCAATCGCCCTCACCGCCCTGATTGACCAAATGATGGACCTAGTAGGTAACTTATTTTTTAAAATGAAGTGTTGAAAACTGATTTTACATCCTTGCCCGCAGAAAAGGCACTAGCCCTTCTTCTTCTTTTATTTTTTATTTAGATATATTTCTTTATTTTTGAAATCAAATATACTAAAAAGTATAAATTAGTTCCAAGTCAATTACATGATTCAAAACTACCTTAACTCACTGTAATGTCAAGAGCATTGAAATGCTTTCTTTGTGGAATTATCATACCTTTAAAAGAAATCTGGAGGTTTTGTTTTTTTTTTTTAACCAAATACAAATTTACTAAGAGGTAGAACCCTCGTTTAATTCTTCTGATAAATTAAAGAACATCTGGAAAAGTACATGAGCACGAGTTTTTTTTTTTAAATAAATTGGTAATTTCTAAATTGTAAACAGCTTTGTAGAACAAAGTTATAGCAGTTTCATTTTTCCTAATTTTTAATTTTAAATATATTATTCCACTGCAAAATAATGATTAAAAAAAAGATTTGAAATTGTCAACTCTTAGAAATCTGAACCAAAGAAAAATGTATTTAATACAAATAAAAAAGAGAGAGAAAAAAGAAAAAAAATACAAACCACCAAGCTTCTGTAAAGCTCCCGGTTTCTCCTTTTCCTCCATTGTTTGCAAAATATGATTCAATAATTTTCTGAAATAATTGAACCTAAACACACAACAAAGAAAAAATTTCTTAAAAAGAACACATACTTTAATGAAAATCGCCCCAATTTTAATCAGTGAGATCAGAAGAAATCATCTGAATGCAAACTACCTATTGATTAACAAAAGTACGCCAAAAAACTAGTACTGTGTTGTTATGGCAATCACGAAACGTTTTGTCTGTATCCATTATCTATATACATAAACTAGCAAAAATACCCGGCGTTGCCTGGGTCAGAAATAGTTGTAAGAAACAATCGCTACTTTCTTTCGTTTTCTGTTTTAACTGAAAGAACTCAAAACACACCGCTTTGACGTGATTAAAAATCGAGCTTCTTCTTCTTCCTTACCCACAAAAGTAAAATAGCAACAAGTATAAAGAACCAACGAATATTCATTTAGAAACGAAAGAGCGAATTTAAGCATAAAAATATTTGAAGAATTTCCAAAATATGAACTAACAAAAACAAAGATCACTAAAAAAAACCGTGCGCTTGCTTCATTTAATTGAATAGTAAACACACACAAAGAAAAAAAAGCTCTCTTATGTTTCGATCAGGGTGCGAAAAGTAGAGTTTCCAAATGTTTGAATGACTTTTAACTCATGTTTGCTCCGGAGAACCCTTGATTCAAAATTTTTATTATGATTACTTTTAATATTGCTGTTAGGCAACGAATTTTTGTAACAATGGATTTTATATTTAATCCCATAGAGTAAAGAAATTACATAGAAAGGCCCTTCTATGCTAAGAAATTGAAGCCGAAAGTTGCACCGCTGTATCCCAAGATCCTTAGCTTCTTGCTAAGTATTTTAAGATACATCTTGATTCAAAACATTAAATTACTGAATCTCAATTGGTTGTTAATTTAAACTCAGATATTGTTGCAAATTTATGAGGCACGTTTTTAAAATTGCACTAAAACATGAATTTAAATGCAAAATAATCCGCCAGCTACTTTATACGGTCTCTTTGCGAGATTGGTGAAAACTAGACTCGCGAAGCGATCACGTTATCATAACCCCGCTCATCATTGCACCGCTGTATCCCATAGTTCCGGCTTCAATTTCATCTCCTTTTTACCATAGACGGGGCCTCTCTATGTATATTTCTTTACTCTATGTTTAATCATAACATGAGGGAAATTACATGAAATTTACTGTTTTCCAACATAACTTTTTAAAAATAAGTTTTTAATTAATAAATTATAGCACCGATGATTTAGCTATCTATGGTGAAAAAATGGTTAAAAGCCGTCCAGTTGTTTTGAAGTTTACCCCGGACATCCGGACAGAGATTAGCCCTTTATGTATAAAGATAAGGATGCAACTCCTAAGAAAGCATTAAATGCCATGCTTGCTCCAGAGAGGCCTTGCTTCAAAATTTCCATTACGATTACTTTCAATGTTGCTGTTGCTAGGCAACGAATTTTTGAAACAATGGGTTTAATCTTTAATCATTTGATGTTGAAATTACATGACATTTACAGTTTTCGATCACGACGTTCTTAAACTAAGTTTTTAGCAATAAATTATAGCCTAAGTTTTTCCCCGATTATGTAGCTATCAATGGTGAAAAAATGGTTAAAAGCCGTCCAGTTGTTTTGAAGTTTGCCCTGGACATCCGGACAGAGATTAGCCCTTTATGTATAACTAGTGATACCCACACGGCTTTGCCCGTAATAGGAAAATCAAAAGGTCATTTGGTTCGCCTGTATATTTACAAATAATGTATGGTGAATTTTCTCGCCAGTTGGCTTGTACATATCTTACGGTTCCACGTTATGATAATTTCGTATCTCGCCAATTGGCTTGTGCCCATGTTATGGTTCCACGTTATGATGATTTCGTTATTTACTCGTCCATTTTATGATATTTTTTTTCTTAAGATTGGAATAGAAAAAGAACCATATCGAATTTTCGAAAAATCGCTTCGAGGTGCACACCCCCATGCTACATACTAACTTTGTGCCAAATTTCATGAAAATCGGTCGAACGGTTTAGGCGCTATGCGCGTCACAGACATCCTACAGACATCCTACAGACATCCAGACATCCAGACATCCTCCGGACAGAGAGACTTTCAGCTTTATTATTAGTAAAGAAGATTGGAATAGAAAAAGAACCACATCGAATTTTCGAAAAATCGCTTTGAGGTGCACACCCCCATGCTACATACTAACTTTGTGCCAAATTTCATGAAAATCGGTCGAACGTTTTAGGCGCTATGCGCGTCACAGACATCCTACAGACATCCTACAGACATCCAGACATCCAGACATCTTCCGGACAGAGAGACTTTCAGTTTTATTATTAGTAAAGAAGATAAGGATGCAACTCCTAAGAAAGCAATAAATGTCATGCTTGCTCCAGAGAGGCCTTGCTTCAAAATTTACATTACGATTACTTTTAATGTTGCTGTTGTTAGGCAACGAATTTTCGAAACAATGGGTTTAATCTTTAATCATTTGATGTGGAAATTACATGACATTTACAGTTTTCGATCACGACTTTCTTAAACTAAGTTTTTTAGCAATAAATTAGAGCCTAAGTTGTTCCCCGATTATGTAGCTATCAATGGTGAAAAAATGGTTAAAATCCGTCCAGTAGTTTTGAAGTTTACCACGGACATCCGGACAGAGATTAGCACTTTATGTATAACGAGAGTTACTTCCAACCAGCAGAAGAATGCGAAACTGGAACTCCGGAGAGAGCGCACCTACAACAAAATAAAACGAAAGAATTTCTTTGGTCAAACCGGGGTTGCCACAAAGAAATCTCTATCTTCGTGAAATATCTGCGTAAAACGTTTGTGAATCAAAGTTCCCTTGTGTGTAATTACTAGTGGCACCCGCACGGCTTCGCCCGTAATAGAAAAATTAAAGGTCTTTTGGTTCGCTTGTATATTTACAAATAATGTATGGTGAATTTTCTCGCCAATTGGCTTGCACCGACGTTACAGTTCCACGTTATGATAATTTCTTATCTCGCCAATTGGCTTGTGCCAATGTTATGGTTCCACGTTATGCTAATTTCGTAATTTATGATAGTTTTTTTTTCTTAAAATTGGAATAAAAAAAGAACCACATCGAATTTTCGAAAAATCGCTTCGAGGTGCACACCCCTATGCTACATACTAACTTTGTGCCAAATTTCATGAAAATCAGCCGAACGGTTTAGGCGCTATGCGCGTCACAGGCATCCCACAGACATCCTACAGACATCCAGGCATCCTCCGGACAGAGAGACTTTCTGCTTTATTATTAGTAAAGATAAAGAAGATAAGGATGCAACTCCTAAGAAAGCATTAAATGTCATGCTTGCTCCAGAGAGGCCTTGCTTCAAAATTTACATTACGATTACTTTTAATGTTGCTGATGTTAGGCAACGAATTTTCGAAACAATGGGTTTAATCTTTAATCATTTGATGGGGAAATTACATGACATTTACAGTTTTCGATCACGACGTTCTTAAACTAAGTTTTTAGCAATAAATTATAGCCTAAGTTGTTCCCCGATGATTTAGCTATCTAAGGTGAAAAAAATGGTTAAAATCCGTCCAGTAGTTTTGAAGTTTATCCCGGACATCCGGACAGAGATTAGCCCTTTATGTATAAGGATAAGGATGCAACTCCTAAGAAAGCATTAAATGCCATGCTTGCTCCAGAGAAGCCTTGCTTCAAAATTTGCATTACGATTACTTTTAATGTTGCTGTTGTTAGGCAACGAATTTTTGAACCAATGGGTTTAATCTTTAATCATTTGATGTGGAAATTACGTGACATTTACAGTTTTCGTTCATGACGTTCTTAAATTAAGTTTTTTTAGCAATAAATTATAGCCTAAGTTGTTCCCCGATGATTTAGCTATCTGTGGTGAAAAAATGGTTAAAATCCCTGCAGTAGTTTTGAAGTTTACCCCAGACATCCGGACAGAGATTAGCCCTTTATGTATAACTAGCAGTACCCGCACAGCGATGCCCGTGCTAAACATTTAATGGAAGTCCGTTGAATAAAAAAAATTGACGCCTCTTTCCCTTCTGATGTGAAATTTTTCTTTGTATAAAATGCGTACACACATATTTCAAAAAAAAAAAAAACTATTTAAGTTTCTTTGGAATTTAAAACTTTTCGTCAAATCATTAAATTAGATTTACATTTGCTTTAAAACTCTATTTAGCGAGTGAAGCGGTTTCTACTGCAATTTAAAATATTTCGCCAAATAAACTAAAAAAGATATCAAATAATATCTTTCAAATGTAAAAGTAATTCCGCAGCTCTATCGTTTATCGCCAAACATGCTCAGCAACCACACTATAATAATCCATCCGTCTATAAAAAAAAAAAAAAAAAAAAAAAAAAATCCGTGGAACATTCAAAAATC
Organism: Uloborus diversus; assembly: GCF_026930045.1. NCBI lineage: Eukaryota > Metazoa > Arthropoda > Arachnida > Araneae > Uloboridae > Uloborus > Uloborus diversus. The sequence continues at coordinate 149,797,725 of NC_072732.1, read as the reverse complement.
ATCGGGGGGAAAAAAAAGACATCATCCCGTGGAACATTCAAAAATCGTCATCGGAAAAAAAGGAGAAAATGTCGTACATTTCACTCGGATAAAAACAAATCAAAATCTTCTTTTATTTCAAAACAAATCGCCAAAACAATGAATTACATTAACGGTTGCCCTAAAACAATAATCCTAGACTCAACTGCTCAGCGCCTAACGTGCCTTAAGAGCTACGTTGCCCGGCTTTGCCCCGTCTACCTTGAGAACAAAAATTGTGTCAAGTGACATATATTCAACAATTAATTAAAAGAATGACTTAATAACTTAAAAAATAACTTAAATAAAAGAAAAAAAAACACCATGCAAAATTACCCTTCCAAAAATGACGACAGATATTAAAATATTTTTAAGAAATTAAAATGCGAAAGATGGATTTTAAAAGCGTAACCATGGAAACATGAAATAAGTTTAAGATTTGAAAATGAGAAAGATGGAAATAATCAATGGATTCAAAAAGCGTAACCATGGAAACGCGAAAATAAAATGGTTGAAAACCTGAATCAAAATGACGTGTTTCGAAATTGATTTAAAAACGCTTTTAACTTTTTTTTCCTTTGAAGATAGAAGCTCATTTTTTCGACCAAAGGTCGAGAGAGATCTGGAGTAAAAAATCTCGCTTTTTTCAATGGTGTCAAAAAGAAAACTGTGCGACAGTTCCTTCACTTTTTATTGATAGATTTAATGAAGAAAGTAGTGCCTAAATTTCAGCTAAGCGTAAAAAAGTTCGAGCTAAAAACGCAAATTACTCCCGTCTTTATGAAGTTAGAGCATCGAAACAAACTCCTTAGAACGCGGAAAATTCTACCCTTTTCAACGATATATAATATTAATATGTGCAAGTAATTTTTCACCCCTTCAATAGCCAATAATAGGCAATTTACGTGAAATTTGGGCCTAAATTTGAATAAAAAAAGAACTATTTATCGGATTTTTTTCGAATTATAGCCTATGTTACTCAGTAAGAAAGCACCTTTCGTATAGTGAAAGAATTTTTCAAATAGGTGCAGAGGTTCCGGAGATTACCTCGAACATATAAACACACAAAAATCCGCCCTCTCTCTTTATAATATTAATAAAGATTTAAGCACTACTTTCACTATTCGCAACTCCGACGAACTATAGGGGGCACTGTAGACACTTTCTAATGGCGGATGAAAAAACTAAAACAAACGCAAGTGGTAACGAAGAAAATACTAATAAGCCTAGTCAATTGTGTTCGTATGCATGATTTTTTCGCTTTATTCTTTTTAAATTAATTTTCAAAGTCTTGTTGATATTCTGGCCCACGTAGAAAGAAATGAAAATTCAAGAAGCATTACTAAACGTCAAACATTAATGCAAACTACGTAGTTCGTAGATCTAAGCAGCCATTTCCACGATGTTGAATTCGATATTTATCAATTCTTGATAAAATTAAATAATAATTGTGGCTTGACAAGAATAACAATTAATGCTAGAAAATTTAATGTGACATTACAAATTATTATCAAAAGAAGATTATACTTCTTTGCCTTGCTTGGCTAGCGCTTATTGTTTTGCATTTGTAGCTGAGTTATTTCTCTCAAATTCCCGAATTGGTTAATTTAAAATTTTTCTGTTTCGATGTTTCTAATTTCTGAGTTACGATTTAATAATGTCATGTTATGCAAATCATCAACAAAATTCTCACGGAAATATGGTAGTAGTTTTCTTTTCAGTTGAATGACCATTATTTATTTTAACTTATCGAATTCTGTAATCTTACTACCATTTTATTCTACTCATTATAAAAATTAAAAATGGTTTAACTAAAAACGCGAAATCTCGCCAAGGTTACTTTGCTCGCACAATACTAAAACTATAACCTTAAACAAATTTGGCGAAACCTTTCAGCTGAGAATAAAAGGAACAAAGTAAATTCTTTCTCGGATAAACATTTTTCATTTCGTTCTACGATAATATATTCAAGAAAATATTTTGCATACTGTCCATTCTAACTGAATGCTGCTGTAAAATATGGTTAGTTAAATTAATTTAAGATTTAAAAAAAAACCCCATATTCTCACAAATTCATATAAAACAATAATTTTTTTTACCTTGCATAACATTTTCCAAGTTTGTTAATCCAGAGTTTTCGCTTTAACCATTTCTCAATCAACTCACATTTTAGAAGGAAATAAGGAAAACTAACATTATTCTGAGAAGCTCGAGAATACTACTAAGGGACGAAACAATTTCTGTAGCTGAAAGCTACAGAAATCGACCAAGACACGTCGATTGCGTTAATAAATACTCAGAACAAACTGCCTGTGTTTACGTCAACAGACACACATGGAACGCAACGTGGCAAAGTTTTAGTTTTTCCGGCAATTTTGTAAATCACCGCAAGGTAGCGTATTCGAGCGCTGGAGTTGCGAATACGCTTTCCTTCCGATTTTGTTTTTCGGTTTATTTTTCACTAGCTGCATTGCCCGGCTTTGCCCGGTCTACCTTGAATATAAAAATTGTGTCAAGTGCCGTATATTCAACAATCAGGCATAAAAAATAAATTAAAAAAACCATCATGATTTCCCTTCCAAACAATGACGACAAATATTAAAATACTTTTAAGAAATTGAATCCAGAAAGATGGATTTAAAATACGTAACCATGGAAATACAAAATATAATAAGATTAAGGAATTAAAATGCGAAAGAAAATGGTTCACAATTTGAATGGAATCGAGATTTCTGAAACTTGATTTAAAAAGGCTTGTAACTTTTTTTCCCTTTCGAGATAAAAGCTTATTTTTTCGACCAAAGGTCGAGTTAGATCTGGAGTTAAAAAGGTCGCTTTTTCCAATGGCGTCAAAAAGAAAGCTGTGGGACAATTACTTCACTTTTTATTGATAGACTAGCTGCGTGCCCGGCGTTGCACGGGCTACTTAAAAAATGAAAGATATGTCCAATTGATGTTTTTGTATTACTCTGACATCAGTTTCTAACGCGCTAAGGAGTAAATAAATACGCGTAATGCAAGGTTTGCAAAACACCAGTAGAGCATATTTTAGGCAAAAATCTCTTTAACGTTAATCATAGTTATCAATGATACAAGTAATGAGTATTTTCAATTAGCACAAAAGATGAAAATATATGCATTATCAACTATAATCTGTGCTCACGTTAAAATGAATTACATCTGATAGACTATATCTGAACTATTTATGTACAATTACAATCAGCTTTTTACATAGAATGACACATACTTTTTGGTTGATTACGTGAAATTAAAGCACCAAGACTAAATAACTACTAATAAGCATTAATTTAATACCAAGTCATCAGATTCCAACTTAGCTTTAGTTAAAATCCTTAAAAACAATCTTTTTTGTTCAACTCTGTTTCACATAGAAATCCAAACAATCTTAATTTAACATGTTCTTTTAACGATATAAACTGTATTTTAAAAATAGAAACAGGAAAGAAAAAGAGACTTGTTACAATTAGAAAACTCATCCATGTGACGGGAAAAAGTCCAACAAAATAAACATAATTAGTCGCACATCCTAAGTGTACCAAAATATGAGGCCGGTGAATGATAAACTTACACTACAATCACTAAACATAGCTAAAGAAACAGCTTTCATATGCTGAAAAGAGTTAAGAACGTTGAATGTAAAAAATAAAAAAAAGACAGACGATAAAATAAAGGCTATGTCTGAATAGGGCAACCAATTTTAAATTAAATTAAAATGAAATTCTAGATGGAAACGTAGTTTTAAGATTTGGACAGCAGCCAAAAAAATCTCTTTCAAAACAATTATTAGAATTTTACTTGCTCACGCATATGCAAAATGGCAACAGGAAAGAAATAAAAATTCCTGAATGACGTTATGTTAATTAACGGTTTAATTAATATATCCGCTCATTAAAGTCGCACAATTACGAGATTGGTCCTATTGTTTTCTTTGGAAAATTTCGAGTCGATCGGTATCTCGTTTGACTCTCGATTCGCAGCGGTTCTCGAGAAGATCGATCTTCAGACAGACAGACAGACGCGAACAGATTTTAATATATAGTAGATTTAATGAAGAAAGTAGTGCCTAAATTTCAGCTCAGCCTAAAAAAATTCGAGCTAAAAACGCAAATAACTCCCGCTGTAATAAAGTTAGAACGTTGAAACAAATTGCGTAGAACGCGGAAAATTCTACCCTTTCTAACGATTTGTAATATTAATATGTGCAAGTAATTTTTCACCCCCATATTTGAGAATTTATGTGAAAACTGAACGTAAATTGAAGTAAAAAAAGAACTATTCATTGAATTGTTTTCGAAGTGGTCTGCAAACCTTCTCAGGACTTAAAGGAACAAATTGTGAAAATTTCAGCGAAATCGGCCGGGTAGTTCTCGAGTTTTGCGAGTTCAAACATAAAGACGCTTTTTGGACTCTTCATTTTATACTATGTAGAGAAGATGGCTACTTCTGTATGTAAGGATGTCCAGGGTAAACTTCAAAACCACTGAACAGATTTTAACCATTTTTTCACCACAGATAGCTACATTATCAGGAAATAACATAGGCTATAATTCATTTCTAAAAAACTTTGTTAAAAAAAGTTATGATGGAAAACAGTAAATTTCATGTAATTTCCCCATTAACTGATTAAATACAAAATCCATTGTTACAAAATTTTGTTGCCTTACAACATCAATATTAATAGTAATCATATTGAAAGTTTTGAATCAAGGCCTCTCCGGAGTAAACATGAGTTTAAAGCCATTTAAACATTTGGAAAGTCTACTTTTTGCACACTTAGGGAAACATAGTAGGGAGCTTTTTTTTTCTCTTTTTGTGTGTGTACTATTTAATTATATAAAGCACACAGTATTTTTAGTGATCTTTGTTTTTGTTAGTTCATATTTTGGAAATCCTTCAAATTTTTATATGCTTAAATGTCGTGCTTTCGTTTCTAACTGAATACTATTTCGTTCTTTATACTTATTGCTATTTTACTTTTATGGAGAAGGAAGAAGCTCGATTTTTAATCACGTCAGAGCATTTTGTTTTGAGTTATTTCAGTTAAAACAGAAAACGAATGAAAGTAGCGATTGTTTCTCACCATTATTTCTGACCCAGGCAACGCCGGGTATTTTTGCTATTAATACCTATATGAATTCTCTAACTTTCAAAATTATCAAAGGGCATCACTCTCTTGAAGCAATTGGTTCAAAAACCTAATCAGCATGAGTTCCTATATTGGGTCTATCTGCACACTATTTTTTCTTTGAATCCTTGCTTAACTTTTCGAGTAATGAACTTAACGAGAAAAACCTTCTATTGCATCATCTTCTGGAGAAATTGGAGACAAAACAAACCACCTTCATCCACCTCTCACTGACGGGTTATTTTACATTATAAGAGAACATTTAACTGCTTTTGATTCCTAATTTATTTACTTGGCCGAATTTTTAAGTTTTAATCGAACTTTTAGATTTTTGAAAATAACCAAGACAACGTTATCGTAACCTCCGCCATATTTCCAAATGTCGACTGCCTGCTCTTGCCAATTTGTTCCAGTTAAGTGTAATTTATAGCTAAACAATGCCCTAATGCACAAAAGCTCGTATTGGCAACAGTGCTAAAAAAAATAGCCAACTCATGGTCCCGATAACAGTTAGTACCCTTTTCACTCCATTAAATAAGTGAATATGTAAATAAATAAATAAATAAATAAATAATGAACTAAAATATCAACATGGTAATTCTTTTTTATAGAAAAAACGTTAAATAACTTATCATATTTTTATATATACAGGGTGTATCAGTACAGCGTTTACAGACTTTCAGGGCAGATAGAGTACACCTAGACGAAGGGGAATCACATACTAATGCATGATCGGAAACGCTTTCCTGACGCGATAGTGACAACACGAAGCACAAGAAAGACAAGACACGAATAAGAGGAGAAAACATGTTTATTATTTTTAATACAGCAAAAATGCTGTTAAGTTTTTGTCTGGCGTACACGATAGATGTCGTTACGTAAACCGAAGTATCAGATGACGGTGCATGCGCACACGCCGTTTTTGTTGCCACGCTCGCTTTGACGTTTAATCTTCAATGCGCCGGAGATGTGAGGCATGCATCACGGTACTTTGATGACGATCTTGACTGCTTCCTGTTCTTTTTTCTTAGTTTTTTTGCTGTACTAAGGATAATAAACATGTTTTTTCTCTTCTTCGTCTTGTCTTATTGGTGATTGTGTCGTCACTACTGCGATAGGAAAGCGTTTCCAATAGGGTTTCCAATCCCGTAATCCCGAATCCCGCATGATATTTAGCGGGATTTATCCCGCGGGATTGAGAGCAAAATCCCACAAGATTTTCAATCCCGCACATATTTTCCATGCAAACGTTTTCCAACCTCAGCCTGTTATAAAACGAATATTTTCAAAAGCATCATCTAAAGTTTGAAACACTTTCCTCGTATGTCTACAAGAACAGCATGAAAAACTTTGTACCTCATGTGATGAATTGTGGATTTACTATTTAAGAACACAATAAAAATAAAGTATATGTTACTGAGAATGAATTGGTATCCTCATTCGGAGGTTTCAGTTTTCATACTTTCAGCTATTGACAAAATGCGTTAAAATTATAGGCATTTGCGAAAACCATCACTTGATACGAAGCCCAGAGAATTGCGCTTTAGAAAAAATTGAGAAAGTATACTACAGAACAGATTGAAAAACCCGCTAGCGTTCCGTGAATGCAATGTTGGAACGTTTCTGTAAGCTTAAGGAATACACACAAAACTCTTAATTTACTAAACGTGCTCAATACTTTTCTCAAGAAGAAAGCAATGAAAAATTTGACATTATTTATGCTCACTAACCTGCAGGAAGTGTCTCTCGCTGTCTTTGTCACCGTGAAGCTAATATTATAAATTTGGGTGGTACCTTAAAAATTATGTTGGATGAATTAGCTTAGCAATCTGCAATATTCGGCCGGACTCGAAAAGAGGCGAGACAGAAACTTCGATGCAACACAGGATGACTCGCATGACAGTACAGTACGTTAAGCTGCTCAAGTTTTTGAATTTCTCTTTAAAGTGAGAGGTAAAATCAGCGAAGTTATCCACGAACTTTTACTGAGACTGCGACTTGGTGCAACAAATCAGTGTTCACCCGTTGATGTAATGAATCAAATGCACTTATCCACGTTAATGAAGCAACAAGGGGCGTCAAGCTCAATGCAAGTTAAATTGGATACAGCAATACACAGATCAAATAGACATCAGTTTTGTCCGAAATTTGTAGTTTTTGAACAAAAACCAAGCATAATTCCCATAAGAAAAGAAACATATGTTTTAGAAGGTGAAGAAGTTTATGGCGTTCTTTTTTGTACAAAAATCTTTCCCATTCCATGCGAGCGATGCTTTGTTAATATGCATTCGACTTTTTTAGAGCATATTTTTGTGTACCAAACAGTAGTTGCTAATTGGGATGTGACAATTTTAGTACTCTAGAATTGATTTATTGAATTCGGGAGAACTACTAATTCAAGTAACACAAGCAGTCCTTCCTAAAAAAGACATGACTTTTTCTATTTAACTTTAACTTTGTAGAAGAATCAAGTCAATCCCGCGGGATTGACTCCTTACAATCTAGAAATCCCGCGGGATCAAATTCGGTGTGGGATTGGAAACCATAGTTTCCGACCATGCGGTATATATATATATATATATATATATATATATATATATATATATATATATATATATATATATATATATATATATATATATATATATATATATATATATATATATATATATATATATATATATATATATATATATATATATATATATATATATATATATATATATATATCTTTCTTACTAATATTATATATGCGAAAGTTTGTCTGTATGGATGGATGGATGTATGGATGGATGTTTGTTACTCTTTCACGCAAAAACTACTGAACGGATTTTAATGAAACTTTACAATAATATAGCTTATGCATCAGAATAACACATAGGGTAGTTTTCGTCCCGTTATGGGGGGCAAATCCCCCTTAGGGGGGGCAATAAAACACAATTTTTGTATAAATTCTCTAATATTGGGATGAAAAAATACTTGCACATATTTACATTATATGTCCATCGAAATCTCTGATTTTTCTGCTGAAGATGGCACCTGTTCGAAATTTCTAAGTAGAATAAAAAACGAGTTATGAGCTTTTTAGATCCATGTTCGAAGGCTTTCCTCAACTCAATACAGTATTTAGTGTATCATCTCAACTCCCTGTCGATAGCGACAATTGTTGTATCGTTGATTTTCTTTGCTTTTCGTGATTGTTCAAGGCTTTTCTCAAGTCAAATCTTGAAGTAAGATTTTTGCACAAGATTGGCAAATATTACATGATTTGGCTGATGATTTTCCATTTAAACGGAACTTTAATGTAATTAATGGTTTTTATTATTATTTATACTGATTGAACACTTACTCATTATCCAAACAACCAGCAGATCGCCAAAATTTTTGCAGAAAGATTTCCGTAGCTGATGCATTTGGCAGTTTTTTCAACGTTGCTGTTTTTGAAGCCGAAGACTGCGTCATAATGTTTCTCAGCTTTCACCATGCAAACAAAATATCGCCAATCAAAGAATTTTCAAAAGACTTTTTTTACTGTGTTAAATAATCCAGCAACTAAATTAGGCAAATCCATAAACAGCACAAAAACTTCCATTAATTTTCTTTTTTGCACAATTTCAAACAATCACCAAATTTTATTACTTATTTTGGTAACATTTCGGATGAAACTGTTTAGCGCCATTTTATGGTGACCAAAAATATCTCAGCATCTGGCGACGATATCTCTGTAACGAAAATTTATATCATATCGTTTTACAAAGTAAGGAAAGAATGGGGGAGCATCATCGAAGGTACCCCGAAACGACTTTCGCAAATTCGGTAAAATCACACCAAGCGCCACAATAATTGAAATTTCCCGAAATAACTAAAGCAAGTATAAGGGGATTACGAGCGCAGCTACTTTTTTTAATCACTTCATGCTTCATTAGCCATACAGAGAAGGTTTTAGACTCCATGTTAAAAAAAGTATCAACAGATTAATCTTTTTAAACATGAGAAGATTAATTTCATGTTTTTTAAATTTGTATATGCTTAAATATAGTGCTTTCTTTTCTAAATCAATAGTACTTTGTTCTTTATACTTATTGCTATTTTAGTTTTATGGGTAAGGAAGAAACTCGATTTTTAATCACGTCAAAAAGATGTGTTTTAAATTCTTTCACTTAAAACAGAAAACCAAAGCAAGTAACGATTTTTTCTAATAATTATTACTGACCCAGGCAACGCCGGGTATTTTTGCTAGTATATATATATAATGGGTCATTCTCCAGAAAACGTAACTTTTGAACGCAAATATTTTTCAATTTCGAAACCTTTCGTTTTCTTTTTTATTCTTACATGAAAGTGTTACCTACTAGAAGTAACCATAAACAACGGCCCAGCTAAGTTCTAGTTATTTTACTCATAAATAAAAAGATTTAAAAATGCCTTGTTCAAGGATTTTTTTTTTACGTTCAAAAATTGAGGCCAATTTACTATCAAAGTAGTAATTTTGTTAATTGTGCAAACAATGAGCTATTTCAATAATTAGTGGGAATTTAGTATTAAGCTCTCTTAATTAAAGTACGGCTCAGTAAGTAGTTATCGCTTTAGTTCAAATGTGTGTTGAAAATAGTATTTAGTAAATTTGAGAACATACTGGCAATTTATAATTGAGGTAGAATGCCTAAGATTGATATATTAAACTTCCATCATTTGTTTTCACCTCACAAATAATGACATTGATATGGTCTGTCACAGAGGTGAGATTCACGGAGGTGTGGATCTTTCCCTTAATATAGGCCTAATGGATACATTTTTGAGGGAAATATGTTTTTTCTTCATTTCTACAATCTGCACATGTTAAGCATATAAAAACACGTTCACTTCTTTTTTTTTTTTTTGCAATTATTTACATCCCTGAAATTTGAGTTCACGGAGGTGAGAAGTCAGAATAACCACACTAAGTTTTTATAGCAAAATCTATCTCCTTGTTTTTGAACAAAAATCTCCCAACTTCAACTATGGCTGAAAATAAACTAGGGGTTCCCCTTGTATCATCATGGAAAATAAAATTTGATGTCATTACTGCCACGTGTTAATGAGGAATGGCATTTTAAGTTTGGGTATTATCGGAGGTGAGCATTTTTTGTGTGACATGACTACTATCCTAAAAAAACGAACTAAAATACAATATTAAAAAATTAAATATACTTAAACAATTAGTATTTGGGACACTTGTGAAAGGAATAATAAATAAATAAATATGTACTTTCAGTTAGACAAGTTATTAAGCAACATAAACAGTCACACCAGGTGTGTGACATGCCACGGAATTGAGAAATCACATGTTGTGTACCAAAATGTACTAAAATAAAAATTATTATTAAAAAATTGTTGGCAGGTTTAAATAGATATATTTTTGATGAAATTAAAAAGCATTGTTAAATGAATTTTTCCCTAAAATTGTTTCTGTAAAAGGCGTGTGACAGAAAAGTTACACTTTTTGAAGAATGACCCGTATACAATATACCATTCGTATTCTGACAAAATATGAAAAACTGTGCAATTAACATTTTATTTCTAACAAAAGTCAAAATGAAACTTAAGTAATTTCTAAAAATCCCATAAGAGTTCAAAGAAAAAGTATAGCTTGATGTTTGGCGTATGCTACAGGATGTTTTGTTTTATCTCTGTATCAGAATAATTCTTTGGCGCAGTACAGCTTGCACCAAAAAAGGAAAGGGGAAAAAAAACAGTGGAGTTGAACCAACAGAATAGTTAATGGCTCGGGGGGGGGGTATTGTTTTTTTTTATGGATTATTTTATATTTTAATGGTTTTATTTCAGTATTTAACGGGGCTTTTTTTTTAAACTCTTGTTTTATTAAAAAGTTTGCTTTGTTCAAAAATGAAGCATTAAATTTCAGCTGTATTTTGACAGCGTTTGGTACGCAGACAAGAACTTTGTTTTGACTAGTTTGGCGAAAAATGTTGGAAATACAAATGCACCACGTTAGAATGTCTCATATTTTGGGGATATCTCGATAATTGGGAACCTGGCGCCGTCGCCACATTTTTGGCGATAAATATTTTATTTTAGTAATCTTTTTCTCTGCTGCTTTTTGATAACCCGGTAGAATTACGGTAACCGGGTCGCGGCGATAAATATTTCATTCTGGCAACCCGCTACCTTACCTTGGCGACGGAGCAATTTTGGTAACCCTACACCAAAGCTGATTTGCTATTCGTTTGGCCAATCAGCCATTTCAGAATTTAACTTTACAAAATTGTAATTTATTTGTCCAATAAATCCTTCCTTTTTTTTAAATTCCGTAGAATAATGGTTTAAATTTTCTCAAATGTGTTTTTTGTCTGAAAATTCGCAACATATTGTGTTTTACAATTTTTAGATCTTTGAAACATTTTATTAAATTTTACATCGCGAAATGTTTGTCACTTTTAACTCTTTTAAAATATAGCTTCAAAAATTAGTTATTCATACCTTTTGGATACGTTTTTGGAATATGTTCACAGTAAGTTATTTCCTTCATGTTTTATTGTTCCATCTTAAATTTAAAATTTATTAATTATCGTAATCACTTATTCAGTAAGTTAGAATTATAATTTTAGTTATGATAACATTCTCTGAATAAATATTTTGAAGTGATTTAACTTTTTTAGTAGATCATTTTAAATCTTAATTAAACAGTAAGTATTTTTAATGGTTTTTTTTGTTCATTATTTCAGTCTAATGTCGTGTTCTATCCAACTTTTACTGTTGTTAAATTTCGGTAAAAATTTATGTTTCATTTTAATGTTCCTTAGGAAATTAAACATGTTGATAGAAAGATTCATTCACATACATCATGATATTTTATTTATTTTTCTACAGAAAAAAAATGAGTTCAATATTACTGCAATGGGAACGTAAAGAGCAGTATCGGCAAATTTTTATTTAAATTTTTTTTTCGAATTTTCGTCATGAGTTGTACTTTAGCTTTCTTGTACAAGCTTGCTTACTTGCTTTCCACTGAAAAAACAAAAAAGTCAAATTCCATCATTTCGCTATTGTTAGTATCGAATCCAAAACACGTTTCTTTTTATGTCTGAAATGTTCATCTCTGTAGATACTGCGCTTTATCTTCCCACGTTTAAGTTAACATCTTGAAAAAAGTTACCTCTCATTTGTCTTTTCTGCAAAGTTTATTTCAAAGTGAGAAAAATAATATAGTTCTACGAAAAAAAAAGGCTTACTCATTTGCTTCTTTATATATTGGGTTGTTCGGAAAGTCATTTCGTTTTTTTTTTTGGGGAACATGAAAGACAGTTTTCGTATAATGAATAAATATTTTATTAAATTATATATTGGCCATTCTGGTCCAACACCTTTTGCCATCTTTCTGGCAGTAACATAATTCCCTCTCATAAAAGTTTTGGTCCTTGCTGGCAAAAAACTGGTTCAGGTGGTTTTTGACATTTTCATTTGAGGTAAAGGTTTTGCCATCCAAAAAATTTTGCAGGGACCGGAACAAATAGTAGTCGGAAGGCGCCAGATCTGGAGAATATGGTGGATGTTGCAGTACGTCCCATTCAAGCTGTAAAAGTTTTTGGCGAGTGACCAAACTTGTGTGAGGTCTCGCATTATCCTGGTGGAACACTACACCCTTCCTGTTGATTAATTCGGGCCTCTTCTCTTTAAGTGAATCATTCAATTTGTCCAGCTGATGACAATAGACTTCTGAATTAATCGTTGTATTGTCCGCCAAAAGCTCAAAAAAAAAAAAAAAAAAAACGATTCCTTTGACATCCCACCAAACGGAGAGCATCACCTTTTTTTGGTGAATGTTGGCTTTTGACACGCTTTGAGCCGGTTCATCTTTTCTGCTCCATGACCTCTTGCGTTTAACATTGTTGTATACTACCTATTTTTCGTCCCCAGTAATAATCCGCTTCAAAAATGGATCATTTTCTTGACGTTTGAGGAGCGAATCACACGCGTCAACGCGACGACACAAATTTCGCTCCGTAAGGACATGGGGCACCCACACAAAATGGCCATAAACAGTCGAATTCGACAAATTTAATCTCTCACCGATCTCTCGTGTGGTTATTCGCCGATTTGCATCAACTAATGCCTTTATCGCATCTTTGTCAGCTTCGACCGGCCTTCCAGATCGTGGTGCATCTTCGACATCAAAATTGCCGGATCGAAATTTAGCAAACCAGTTCTGGCACTGGCGTACTGTTAACACGCCTTCTCCATACACATCCGTCAATTTTTTTCTCGCTTGGACAGCATTTTTACCTTTTCTGAAGTAAAAAAGTAAAATATGACGAAAATGCTGCTTATTGCTCTCCATATTTAAAAGGGCACCAACCAAAAACTACTGCGTAGATTAATAGAACTTTTTCACACACAAGCCTTGCAATATCAGCTCTCAAGACATATAATGGTTATGCGGCTTAAGTGTGAAGTTGGTTTCGAAAAAACGTAATTAAGTCCTCTGACGGGAAAAAACGAAATTACTTTCCGAACAACCCAATATTTTGCAATATTTCAAAAAGAAAAAAATAATTCTAATGCTTTTTTTTTCTTTACGGTTGCAATCAGAGAAAGAAAATGGTTGATAAACAGTTGTAGTTACCTAGGTGATAGTTTGAGCAATCCGAAGCTCCGCCCCTTGCCTTTGGGTCAACTCTCATTTGATGATTTCTTTTGTTTACATTGTATTACTTTGTTTACATTGAGTAGTAGGTGCCAAATTTGGCAGCTTTTGAAAAAATACGCCAACGCGACCCGGTTACCGTAATTCTACCATTCGTATCGATGCATTCTGTATGCATCGATATTTCCGCATTATTTTTTCCCTTTTGTTTTCATTTGCAAAGAAAAAATTTCCATGCATTGGAGCCAAACATTTTACGCCAATTGAAAGAGGTCGCAGATTCCCAATTATCTAAAAAATCTCCCCAAACCTTAAATTATCGCCATAATGAATAATAGTATACCTACTTCTATTTTTCCATTTCCTATCTATTTGAAAACATGACATGGAATGCTTGGAAATTTATCACTTTATAACTGAAGCGAAAAACATGTTTCCAAAATTAAATTTAGATCGTTTAGATTTCAACGATGTATGAAAACAAATAATGAAATTGTAAAGCAACCCTTGTTGCCATTTTCGTCTAAAATCTTTTATTTAATTTTTAGCTCTAGTGAGTGAAATGGACGAGCGTAACTAGAGCAACTGTTTCAGAATATCGCAACAGACACACGTAGACCCTAATTTAGGACCATAGACATAGGCGGTTGGTGCACCAAAAAGATGGGGGGTCAAAAGAAATGTGCGGGTTAGGAAGCGTGGCCCCTGTAGATGTTTTTTTTTTTTTTTTTTGTAAAATTGGGCTCGATTAAAGGCTCATTCAATGATCTCCAAAAAATGAGTAATATGGACTCAAAAATCGGGACAAATGGTCCCCGTAGATTTTTCTCTTTCAATTCAAAGTTCGATTTTTATGAAATACTAGTGGTACCCGCACGGCTTTGCCCGCAATATAAAAATTAAAAGGTCTTTTGGTTCGCCTGTAAATTTTCTCGCCAATTGGCTTGTGCCCATGTTACGGTTCCACGTTATGATAATTCCGTATCTCGCCAAAATTGGCTTGTGTCCATGTTACGGTTCCACGTTATGATAATTTCGTAATTTACTCGTCAATCTTATGATATTTTTGTTCTTAAAATTGGAATAGAAAAAGAACCACATCGAATTTTCAAAAAATCGCTTCGAAGTGCGCACCCCCCATGCTACAAACTAACTTTGTGCCAAATTTCATGAAAATCGGCCGAACGGTCTAGGCACTATACGCGTCACAGACATCCAGACATCCTCCGGACAGAGAGACTTTCAGCTTTATTATTAGTAAAGAAGATAAGGAAATTCATTTATTTGGATTTTTTTGTTTTCACTTTCGTGCAATAAATTAATCCACACTATAAAAAAATCCTTTCTCAATCGATCATTAATTTATAACTTGGAGGGTAAGGCCCCTTTACTTTTGAAAGTGAGGGGGCTATTCCCCCCCCCTGTACGAGCCGCCGCCATCGACCACAGAAGTATGCAATTCTGTGAATTGGACACAATTTATAAATTTCGTCATTGAAAAGAATTCCATAATCTTGCTTTTGATTTCACAGATCGTACATATTTCGATAGCTTTGCGCGGTCAACTAGTTTTGACGATAACGTAAAAAAATTACTGGCTCTTGCAGAACAATGGGTCCAGTGATGCCTCTGCTGCTTTAAGCTTCCCTGCTGTAATTGTTGGTGACATCGCTGCTCACGTACTTCGCATTTCCAGAGCTCGAATACGCTACCTTGCGGTGATTTACAAAACTACCGAAAAAGGTAAAACATTGTGCTCCACGTGTACTTTTTGGAGTAAAACATCGTCAGTTTGTGATTCGTAGATTTTTTTTATTTATTTATTTACTTATGTGATTCATATCATTATTATTATCATTCGCAAAATCATAAATATCTGCTGAAAAACTGAATAAATATTTCTTATTTATATTATTCTGAGGGAATTTTAAAAAAAGTCTAAAGCTCAAAAGAGGATTTAATAACATTAGCTGAAGAGGTTTTCTCCTCCACCTGATTCAAAATTAATTTATTTAACTAGCATTATCACTACAAACTACGGTATCTAATTGAATCAGTATGCAACAAATATTCTTGAAAATATCGCAGAACGGAATGAAAATGCGAGGAAGAAGTTTAAATTTGGAAAAAAAACAAAATAATAATAATAATACTAATAATAATAACGTCTGAGAATTTTAATCGCCAAAATTGTGCGCCAACTTTTCTTTATTGCTTAAATTATACTAGACTAACACCAAAAGCGCATCTTTCTCAAATTTAGCTATTTCCTGTGTATTTTTCTGTATTTTACTCGTTTATTATGTAAACCAGCATAAAAAGTTGAGATTTGCACTCGTTTTCAAGATACAGAGCCAATTTGGGCAGTAAAATCTGTACCTCAGAGGCAGAAGGACGTAAGTCACATTACGAGAATTTTACAGGAAGGAGGAAAAACTTTTTTCTGGTTCATGCAAAGGATGGGACGTGTGCTGTTTTCACCCTAGTAAAAAACTGAAAATGATTTTTTTTTTTTTCCTAGAGTTACGTTTACATGGCTCGATGAGGAAAAGGCTTCTACATACAATACACCAATAAACGGAAAATTGCTGTTTTTGGACTTGCATCCGTCTGGCTCTAAGGTACAGAAATATCACAAATGCTCTTTTTTTCCTCCTCCCATAGAATCACCTCCCCTGGGAGCGTTCTAAACTTCAACCCCTGGTTGCAGAGTAGAAAATTTCGCTACACAAAATCCCAAATGAACTTCAAGAAATTTACGGTCCGGGGAGAGAAATGCCCAAAATGAACCTCTGTGAGTAGATCCACCCATTTTGCTCCCCCCCCCCCCCGCCGCGGTCATTCTGCTGGGAATAAGTTCGTGAAAGCTGTGAACAAAGATGGTTTTCCAATCTTATAGTATGGGAGCACAAAGTATTTTTCGGGATTTACTCGAACGTGTCAGATAAACATAGGGAGATACGTTACATCTAGTATCTACACCAAAAGTTGGCCATTTTAGCTGGTGGATGCGTCTAGGACATTCCGTCAGATTAGCTATTTTTTTTTTAATTTATTACTAATCTGACGAACTAAACAATTTGAGCCTGACGTTAAGGCGTGTGAAAATTACAAAAGTGAAAAAAAAAAATTAATTTGAACTTGGACATTTTGAATTCAAATTATGTTTTTCGCAATCACGAGCGTGTGTATGTAGGCGTGTGTGTTTGTGTGTGGGGGTATGTGCGTTTGTGTGTAGGGGTATGTGTATGTGTGTAGACATGAGTATTTGTGTCTGTGTGCTGGCATAAGTGTGTGGGTAGTTGTGTGTATGAATGTGTGTGGGGGGGTGTATGTGTATATGTGTGTAGGTATATGTGTTTGTGTCTGTGTGCAGGCATGAATGTGTGGGTAGTTGTGTGTGTATGTGTTTGTGTGTGTGTGTGCGTGTGTGTGTAGTTGTGTATGTATGCGCGTGTGTGTAGGACATGGATGCAACCTGGAGACTGTTTTCGCTATAGGAGCAGCATCGTGAGGAGCCGGTCGACGGTGATGGTGCGGAGGGTGGCGGTGGGAAAATAAAATGATAGGACATCAAAACAGTCAAGTGAGAACAATAATCAGGGTTCGTACGCTCCGGGAATTCCGGGAAAACCGGGAATTGTCAGGGAAAATGACACTGTCAAAAATGTCAGGGAAAAGTCAGGGAGTTTTCAAATTTTGTCCTCCAAATTTTTTTTTTTTCCCAAGGAATTAAGTACCATGAGATCTAATCTTCATTTTTATCGATGTATTTAAAAAAAATTGTAACAATTTTAGAGCAATAAAAAAGTGGCGACCCAAGAATCTTCAGCAGCCGCCATTTTTGGCTCTCAGTAGTTCCCAAGGAAAAAAAAAATCAGGTGAACAGGAATTATGCACAAACTCAACAGGAGAGAAGACAATTTACTGCTTCGGAAGCACAACCTGTAGATGGGAGGATCGATCGGGGAAAATCGTTTTTTTTTTCTTTTTTGATCGGAAAATCATTTCAGCTACGTATGAAACGTAGTCGCCATCTTTGGTCATTCACAAGATAGGAGTAGATACGATCCTAAAATGCCTAAGTTTCTAAAAACAAAGCAGAATTGGATGTTTTCTTTAATTGAAAACTGATGAAAATAACAAAAAATGGTCTGCAAATCGCTTTTCTATTATTATTATTATTTAAAATAATTTTCTTGAGAAGTGAAAAATTTTGTTCTTTAAACTTAATCTTATCCTCACTGCCTCGGACGCAAATGTGATAAAAACTTTAAATTGAATTGTAGCTTCATGAAGATTTATTATTTTTTAATTGTCTTCATGCGACAAATTAAAAAAGTTATTTCTTATTTTTGGGCATAGCCGCCATATTTGGTCATTCCCAAGATGGAAGTACACAAGACTTTTTAAGTGCCTAAGTTCCCGAAAACGGCATTGGATGTTAATTGCAATGCAAACTATTGAAAACAACGCAAATTGTGCCTTTTTTTCCGGATAATTTGTAATTATTTTCTGGAAAAATGCAAAATTTAATCTTCATAACATTTTTTTTGTTTTAATTGATTTAGACTCTTATGTGCTAAATACTGACTATTTTGCTTTTTTTGTAGTTGTTTAAGGATTATTAATTATTCATTACTACTTTTATACTACAAATCCAAAAATCTACTTATTATTTAAAATTTTTCACTTTGTCACCATATTTGATCGTTTGCACAATGGAAGTAGACTTAAATTTCCAGAAACAGAATTGGATGTTTATATCAACGTGTACTGTTGAAAATAACATTAAATGTGCAAAAAGTTATGAATTTTTGGAAATTAACTATTACTTTCTGGAAAAGAAAATTTGAAATTTTAATGTAAGCGTCCTTTAATATGTGAAAAAAAAAAAAGATTATTGGCATTGGCCTATGATCGGCGGATGTTGATTTTTGTTACTATGCATTACATGGTATGCCGATCGATGCAACAAGTTAATCATATTTATACTGAAATTTAGCTTTGCATTTTACTCAATATGTTTTGTGTAACCTACTAATAAGAAAATAAAAAGAAGTATTGTAAACCAAAAGCGGATGCTAAAAGGGTGCTGCAGGACTACAGCAAAACGCTATAATATTACGCATGACATCAAAGAAACGCTTAAATAAGTTGAAAGTACTCTGTTTTCAACAAATAGTAAACAAATTAAAACAATTTTGAACAAAATGTTTAAAAAAAACTTAAAATTTTGACAGCGAAAACAAAGGAAAAAAAATCAAAGTTTTTTTTTTTTAATCTAAGGGGTGAAGTTTCAGTTCTCCTGCATTGCTACTTTAAACAATTTTAATTATTTTGAAAATATTACTATTTAAGTTTAAATTTTGAATGAAGCGAGTTACCTGGAATTTTTTAAAAAACAACCTGGAAAACCTGGAAAAGTCAGGGAACTTTTTTTAACCAAAAGTGTATGAACCCTGCAATAAGCAATCGTGATTGCTCAAAAACCGTTTTCTCGACACTCTCGAGAGCGATTGATTTTTTTTAAAGGAAAAAAATAGAAGAATCATGAAAAACATATAAACTGGCCGATTTCAACGCAAGATCATGGATCAAGTTTAAAGTGTGCCCTTGCTCAGACAACATGATAGATGGCAGCAGCATCTATGAACAGTTCGATAATTTAGAACCAGATCAGAAGCAAAATAACTTCTGGCCTAACACGCCCAGAAGTGTAGTCTCACTTGGAAGAGTTTGTGACTACGAGCATATTTAACGTTCCCCAGTCACCCTTAATCAAGACGGTGGACCTTCGACCGGCTAGGAAATTTTTAACCGATATCAAAAAAGGAGGTTATGATTTCGTATT
This sequence comes from Uloborus diversus, assembly GCF_026930045.1. NCBI lineage: Eukaryota > Metazoa > Arthropoda > Arachnida > Araneae > Uloboridae > Uloborus > Uloborus diversus. The sequence continues at coordinate 149,778,063 of NC_072732.1, read as the reverse complement.
GCGGCTTTTTATGTGTGTTTTCGAATTGTTCCAACACTACTGGACCGATTTGAAAAAAAAAAAAAATTGTTTGGAAGGGTATACTTCCCAGATGGTCCCATTGTAATTTGGTGACCACGTGACAATCACGTGGTGTTCCTGTGATCGGTGTATTTTCACACCTAAGGTTTTGGCTTTCTCTTGAACGATATTTAATTCTCACGGCACATGGATGATTAATTTTCTCAACGCTGCGCCACATGGTAATTTTTTATTGTAGGTGTTACTAATGTACTTTTACCGACGCGTCAAAGCAGTAAATTAAATATACTTTGCTACTTTAACAGTTGAATCAATTACCTTAATATTTCATTTACTAATAAATAACTTTATTTAGGCACTAAAATATAAAGTTCTTTATTTAATATTCCAATTTTTAAATATATTTAGTGTTCGATTGAGGAGGAATTGTATACAGAACAACCCTTCCCCGCGATTAAATTTATATTCTCTAATAATATACATTACTAGCATTCCCGTTCCCGGCATTGCTCGGGTAATGGAATTAGCAGGGGTTAACAGTGCTTGGTGCACCTAGTTTCGAAAATCCCCTATAATAATTACTTATTACCTATAACTTTTTCTAATTTGGGGAGGATCCCGTGGCCCCTGAACTCCTTACATATATGCCTTTGTCCTTAACCGATCTTTAACTGTTATTAACGATCCTTTTAAAGTATTGATTATCTTTGCAAACACAGGCCATCCACATTTTATTGATATACCTATGTTTAAGCAAGAACTTCTTTGTATACAACATTTTTAGTTTTTTTTTTTTTTTCTGGTGCTAAAATTATTAAGCTGCTTGATGAACTGACTTTGGAGAAAGCTACATAACATTGGCCATGTGAAAAAAAGTCTTCTCTTAAATTGGTCCCTGCTACTTTTAATGTCTGTCCTTGTGATTTATTAATGGTTATTGCAAAGCAAACTTTAACAGGAAACTGTACTCTTCTAAATTCAAAAGGATAGTTCGCCTGTGATGATGTTCTTAAAAACTTCGTTTCTAGTTTTGAAGAAATGAAAGCAATAAACAGAAACATTATGATTTGACTTGAGAAAAGCCTCGAAGAACCACGTAAGAAACAAAAACAATATCAAATTTATAGTTCGCTATCGACCAAAAGTTGAGATGAAGTACTGAATAATGATTTGAATGGAGGAAAGCCTTCGAAAATAAGGGATTTGAATTCAATGACAGGTTTTAATTTCTCAGAAACTGAGAGGTTTTAATTAATTTCTCCCGAACTAATTGAGATTTCGAAAAATCCTTTCTTAGTGGTTACTTTCGTAATCATGCGGACATGCCTGCCAAATTTCAAGTCTGTAGCTTCAGCGGTTTCGGCTGTGCGTTGATATATATATATATATATATATGTATATATATATGTATATATATTATCTCAGGACATTGATTTTTATATATTAAGATAACTGTGTATGATTTCTGAAGTTTGACCAATATTCTAGATTTACTATTTCACGATGCCGCCAGTTCAATTTGAAGGGCGGCAATTAGCAGGCTAAAAAAAAATTTTTGAAAAAAAAATAGAACCGACTTCAAAATTGCTCTAAAAAGTGAAAAATAATTTTATTCTTTAAACACCATCGATAATACTTTTAAACATAATTTTTGAAGTTGGCGCAAAAACGATCGATAAAATCATTCACAGCCATAACTCAACTACAAGTATCAATTTAACCAGGTCCAGTTTCTTCACTACCACATGCATTACGCATTGATGACAGCATATTTGAGTAACGATATAAATATGTCGTTCCTAACTTTGGATGATTTTTTGATAAAAATATGAACGAAGCATGGTTACAATGGATTTTACTTTTTGTTTTTGCGCCAACTTCAAAAATTATGTTTAAAAGTATTCGGAACTCCAGCGCTCGAATACGCTACCTTGCGGTGATTTACAAAACTGCGAATGCAACTAAAACTTTGCCACGTTGCGTTCCATGTGTGTCTGTTGACGTAAACACAGGCAGTTTGTTCTGAATATTTATTAACGCAATCGATGTGTCTTAGTTTGCTTTCAGCTACAGAAATTAATTCGTCCCTTAGTAGTATTCTCGAGCTCCTCAAAATAATGTTAGTTTTCATTATTTCCTTAATAATTGGTGAAAGCGAAAATTCTGGATTAACAAACTTGGATAACGTTATACAAGGTAAAAAAATTTATTGTTTTGTATGAATTTGTAAGAATATGGGAGTTTTTTTAATCTTAAATTAATTAAACTTACCATATTTTACAGCAGCATTTAGTTGGAATGGACAGTATGCAAAATATTTTCTTGAATATATTATCGTAGAACAAAATGAATAACCGAGAAAGAATTTACTTCATTCCTTTTATTCTCAGCTGAAAGGTTTCGCCAAATTTGTTTAGGGTTATAGTTTTGGTATAGTGCGAGCAAAGTAGCCTTGGCGAGATTTCGAGTTTTTAGTTAAACCATTTTTAATTTTTATCATGAGTGGAATAAAATGGTAGTAAGATTACAGAATTCGATAAGTGAAAGGAAATAATGGTCAATCAACTGAAAAGAAAACTACCACCATATATCCGTGAGAATTTTGTTGATGATTTGCATAACATGACACAATTAAATCGTAGTTCAGAAATTCGAGAGAAATAACTCGGCTACAAATGGAAAACAATAAGCGCTAGCCAAGCAAGGCAAAAAAGTAGCATCTTCTTTCGATAACAATTTGTAATGTCATACTGAATTTTCTAGCATTAATTGTTATTCTTGTCAGGCCACAATTATTATTTAGTTTTATCAAGAATTGATAAATATCGAATTCAACATCGTGGAAATAGCTGCTTAGAACTACGAACTACGTAGTTTGCATTAATCTTTGACGTTTAGTAATGATTCTTGAATTCTCATTTCTTTCTACGTGGTCCAGAATATCCACAAGACTTTGAAAATTAATTTAAAAAGAATAAAGCGAAAAAATGATACGTACGAACAAAAATCACAACACTTTTAGCATTTTCTTCGTTACCATGTGCGTTTGTTTTAGTTTTCAAGTCCGCCATTAGACAGTGACTTCAGTGCCCCCTATAGTTCGTTGGAGTTGCGAATTATCGATGGTGTTTAAAGAATAAAATTATTTTTCACTTTTTAGAGCAATTTTGAAGTCGGTTCTATTTTTTTTTTCAAAATTTTTTTATTTCATTCTTTTTAGTGTAAATGTAGATATTTCAGTAAAATTAAGAAGTTCGGCTCTATATCACTGTATTGCTTTAGAAAAGCCTTTATTCAAAATTATCATTACAATTACTGTTATATGGCACCAAACTTTTATAAAAATGAGTTTCATATTGTCGCGTAGAGGAAGATAGCGAAGACAATGTGAAAGCCAAATGAAGCGAATACTCGTTAGTCTCAACTCGAGATCTTTATTCAGAACCACGAAGAACGTTACATCTGCTTATATACAACTTGAGAAAGTGCTGGAACTTTCCAGACTCGGAAAGATGCAGAAATTAATAGAACATTCGAGAAAATAGGGGAAACAGTAGAAAGGAAATTTTAGTAAAATTCACTTCGTCTTAGTCGGGATTTGAACTCGGGTCGCTCGTGTTGGAGGCGAGAATTCTACCACTGAGCCGCCGTTTTCCACGGATGAAAAGTGCGAACTTCGCTACGATATCATTTGGAAATTGCATAAAATTTACTGTTTTTTGCCCATAACTTTTTTTCTAAAGAACAAATATGGTCAAACAAAGTAATGGGACCTAAGTTGAGCCATCCCCTATCCATTAAAAAAAGAATCATCAAAATCGGTTCACTAGGTGAGACGCTATGAGTGGACAAACAAAAAAAAAACATACATACGGTATGAACTGATAACCGCCTCCTTTTTGAAGTCGGTTAAAACAAGAAGTTCCGTCTAGAACTAGACGAGCCTACTTTCCCGTATACCCATACTACTTTCTAGTACCTGATCAATATTCTCAAAAATAGCTAAAATCGCAAATTTTTTCAAACATATATTTTTTAATATTTTAAGCTGATTTCTAGGAATAAAATATTCCTTACTTTTCTTCAAAAAAACGAACAAATAAAATAGCAGCACCTTTTAAACAAAGCAGCTAATACACTTCTTTCCATTAAAAAATTTTTTTAACAGCTTTCAAAACGAAAAAATAATAATAATAAGTTCATTAAAATAAATACATCATATAAAAAAAATCGTTTCTTTTCCCCCTGTTGCCAAAAATAATTTTTTTAAACGAATTAATGCACTTACCAAAATAAAAAAAAAACAATAAAATGTCAACTTAAAGAAATAACTTTCATTGTCAAAAAAAAAAAAATCGTCTGCGCATATTTTTCGAGTTTATTCACCGAAAACTAAATACCTAAATTAAAACTTTAGCATGAAAATAAAAACAAATCATATCAACAATAATTATTTCACAGTTAAAACCACAGCAGCGGAGTCGGAGTCGGAGTCAATCTCATTTTGGGATAAAAGAGTCGGAGTCGAATATCCAAGAATCGGAGTCAGTCATTTGTCCTCCGTGTATAAATGTTTGCCAAAGCTACGAAGTCAGAGTCGAAGTCGGGGAGTCGGAGTCCGATTAATTGTCGGGAACAGGAGTCAGAGTCGGTGTCAGGTGCCCCTAAATTCTCGGAGTCGGAGTCGGGAGTAGGTCGTCAAGAGCTATTTCCAACAAAGTTTGTTTGAAGTAAATCCGCCTTTAAGTTCGGAATCTATATTGACTTTCAGTTTCCCCTTAGGCGCTAATGTTAAGAGATTTGAACTGTTCAAAATTGACCGAAAACTTGTTCAAATCAAAAAGATATTTTCGATACATGTTTTTTATCAAAAGTTTTTCCCTACAAAGTTTGTTTGAAGCCAGTTCGCTTCTAAGTTCAAGATTTATTTTTGATTTGAATTTCCCCGTAGGCGCTAATGTTAAGTTTTTTTGAACTGTTCAAAATTGAACGAAAAATTGTTCAAATCAAAAAATAAATTATGGGAATGCGATGTCCTCGCCGAGATCTTTCTAACAAAAAAAAATTTGTTCGAATCGGACTATTCATTCAAAAGTTATTAGGGGGGGACAGACAGACAGACCGACAGACAGACAGACCGACAGACAGACCGACAGACATTTTTCCCCATCTCAATACCCTACTTTCCAATTTTTAATTTTTCAATATTTATCTAACTATTTTACGTATTTATTTTTGACTTTTTTTTGTTTTTCGGGATATTTTTAAGATGTATTAAGCCTTCTTTCATGCTTTTTTCTTCTTTCTCTGATTTTTACTGGGAAAGTAGGCTAAAAAAGGAGGAAGTTCTGAACTCGTTGAATTTGTTTTTTCTTTGTACAATGTTCCATAAATACTCGAAGACACCTGTGCCCAGGGGCGTGCACAGGGAGGGGGAGGGACACCTGTTGGTCCGGGCCCGAGCCTGGAGGGGGCCCAATATTCATGTAATTAACGGTGAAATATAGGGGTAAACAATATGGAGAGGGGCCAGGAAAAGTCATTTGTGATGTGCTCCAAAATTTTTGTGCACGCCCCTGCCTGTATCGATAAGGAAAAGTCTTTCTTTGTTTGAAACAGCATAGTTCCTCGGCGGTCTAATGTTCATCAAGTTCAGGTTTGATGAAATTGAAGGAATTCTTCAAATATCATACTCACATTTAAATCGATTTGTACTTTATTAACTTTGTATATCGTCTCACTTAGTGAACCGGTTTTTTATGCTTTTTTTTTTTTTTTTTTTTTGTTTAGTGGTGGTTTTGTTTAGGGATGGTCTAACTTAGGTTCCAAATCTTTGATTTGCCCTATTTGTTCTTTAGGGAAAAGTTAAGGGTAAAACAATAAATTTCATGCAATTTCCCTCACAAACGATTAAATATAAAACCCATTGATAAACAAAAGCCATAAAACTAAGGTTTATACTTTCTTTACATATAGTTAAAGAAAGTACTAAAAATATATATTATTAAGAGTAATGATAATGAAAATTTTGAATTAAGGATTCTCTAAAGCAAACATAAAATTCATTCTAGTGGAATTTTTAATCTTCATCTATAGTGGGACCATGTGAAAAAACACGCGACTTTTATCATGAGTTACATGACACTAATTACGAAACATAAATTACAATTTACAATATTACAATTCTAAAATTTACAATTTTACAAATTTAAACTTAAAGCGATTTCGTTTTTTTTTTTTTTTTTAGTGACTTGTGCATTTGCTTTCGGAAAGCAAAACTTTGATAAAGTTGAACAAATGATGAAGATAATTTTTTTTTTATACATAGTTACGCATTTGAAAAAGCCTTTCTTCACAGTCGTCGGAAGTCTCCGAGACGCTCACCGTGTTATTTACACCGCTAAAAAACAAAAAATAAATTACTTTTAAATTAAAAAAAAAACGACTTCAAAAAAAAAAAAAAAAAAAAAAAAAACAGGAACTAAAAAGCAAAAAATAACTGATTATACTTACATTCTATTTCCTACCCAAACATAGAAATGAAATTTATTTTACAATTCCAATACAAAAAATCAACTAAACTAAACACCGAATTATAAAATAAACACTGATTTAAATTACTATACGATAAATTATTTTAAATACCTAACTAACTATATACGATCTCTTAATTTTCCTGCGTGAAGATGCGATTAATTATCGACTAAATCCGAAATACGATATCCTTCAAGACATTCGTAAAACCAGGTATTCTGCAGTGATAAGGCCTTGTAACGTGTGCCGACTAAATTGTAACAAAAATAATCTTGACAACCACATAATCTAGTGAGTTTATTTAATGATGATGGAATTTGAAAGCATGGAAGTGCATGTGTTTTCGATACATTAGAGAAATGGAGAAAATGTTCAAAAATGAAAATTAAATGGAATGCTTAAGAAAACAACATAAATATGTCTCAAGTATAAATATTTTTTACCCAAATACAGGTTACCAAAAAGGCAAGGCGAGACATTTTGTTCAGTAGTCAAGAAAAAAAAGATCAACCGCATAAAAGTAATTATAATAAAATAAAATAAAATTATAAAAACAATAATCACAGTTAGTATCTTCCTCGGATCAGGATCTCTGAGGTAGGACATCGCTTCGGATCTTTATCAGGGTGTAATATAAATAGAAAAGACACTAAAAACCCTCTTTTAAATTCCGTAAACAAACATTGCCGTATTAGTGTAATAACCTTAGAGCAGGAATCGAAATGGAGGGAGCAAGTCTAATCATCGCCTTAGCAAAAGCTGACCCAAAGGTTCCAAGTCACGTGACTCCACAACGACGAATGGATGGCACGTTACGTGAAACAAGCAAAAGAAACCTGGTTTCTTTCAATGCTTTGCTTTAAAATCTATCACGTGACTTGGGGTCTTGATTTCATGAATGAAAGTCTTCACTCCCTCCATTTTATTCCTTCTCAATGGGAATAACTGATTTACCGCTCTAGTTTCTAGTTACGCAATAGACAGCGCGACTTAAATTAACTTTGTATTGTGCAGTTTATATCTCTTTTATAGTTTTAAACGGCGCCATCTGTTGAGTAACTAGATTAACAGAGCCGTAGATCGCCCACTACGCTGATGCCACTGCAGCTCCACTTGATATTTTCACATATGTTCCTCGTATTCAGAGCCTTCCAGATGACGAATTTCAGCCTCATAAACCATTTTGCATAGCTCCATTTTGATCTTTGCCTGATCTACGGGCGACAAACGCTTTACAGTCTCAGACATACTCAAGAAGAACATCTCGGTTTCGTCCAGACTAGAAGGTTGCCTGTCAAAAGCTCTGTAATCTTTGCGATAGTTGGGTTTTCGGCGACCCATCATCTGTTGCATAAAATCGGAGGGTTCGATATCCTGATCTTTCTTGGAACCGGAAACCATGCTCGACGTTTCCGGAATGATGATTTCTGGGCTGTCTTCCCTTTCGGATATTTCTATGCTGTCCATGTTTATTTCATTGTACGAGTTGGAAATGTTACTCGAAGAAGAATGGTTCTCCAAATCATGTTCAGACCTGGATGGGAAAATGGAAATATAGATTATTATAAATATCAATTTTACCATTCACATGTTTTCAATTTGTATCTATTAATCCCAAATGTCATCAAGCTTGGCAATGTATGGCGACCAGTGGCGGATGGGGCCGGCGGGCAGCCGGGCAAATGCCCGGTGGGCCGCCTCGGTTTGGGCCGCATTAAATCTTTCAATTGAATAGTACAAAAAAAAAGCTTTTTTTTTTTTTTTTCATTTTTTCTTCCTTAAAAAAACTAGTGAAAAAAATCTGTCGCCTAGAAAATGCGAAATCAAACCACTTTGCGACATTGGAAAATCTAAAATAGGTTCACTAATTTTTGTAAACGGATTTCAAATCTTTGTAAAACTCTTAGGAAGACCCTTGCCTTCTTTTTTAAAAAAAAACCGTCGACTCGTACATGACGAAAGCCTTCTTTTTCTTCCATTGTGGACCGGCCCACCACGCACTCGGCAATCGATTAGCACCCCACCTCATTAGCCCTTTCATTGATGATAGTCGATAACCATTTCACGGCCATCTGTGTACAGGGGACAGGGACCAGTACAGGAACACTACTTGGGACGGGACGGCAAAAGCAGTTTGCGGAACGGAAACAGCTCTTTTTCATTCGAAGATGCAAAGAGAGAGGAATTTTTCCCGAGAGTGAAGCCGAAGGCTGAAGGGTCGGGATTGTTTCCTGGAATTCTTTTCAGTAATTTTTGCTTTAGGGTAACTGAGGATTATACCACACCTACCACTTCCTTTTTTGTGGCTTTAGGGATTCGCGCGTTGAAACTTGTAGGCACTGGCAATCTATTTATTTTTTCTCCAGCAGCTTCGAGGCAACAGGACTGAAGAATGATGGAGTCTTTGTAACACGTTTTAGCTGTAATTAAAAATCCTTTTAAAGTTATAATGAAATTGAAATTCATTTTGATGATTCAAACAAAGGATTTTGAAGAGCAAGTTTGGTTCGTAAAAAAATTTACTTATTTCTAAAACTTTTACTTTAGTTATCCATTACCGCTTTTAATTTATAAAAATGTTTTGGAGACTTTTGTTATTTATACTATCATTTCCAGGGCCGGATTTACATTTTAGTTGAAAGCTATTGCTTATAACGAAAAGTTGTGTGAGTTGTCGTTCCTAAAAAAAAAAGTGGAAATACTTGAAAAAAATCAATTTCATTTTCAAATGCTTGAAATGATGCAAAAATTTGGCTACAAGCCTTGAATTTTGAAATTTCTAACAAATTGGAGTTGATAAGGGGGAGGAGTGCCAAAATATGTTAAATTCAGTGTGTGCTTCAATGTATGTTCGTCAAAGTATGCTTCAATTTTATTTCTTACTAAGAGTATAAATTATGAATTGTTCAAATGGGCAGTATATTACTCTCTTGCTACCTATTTTCTAAGTGTGTACCCTATTTCTTTTAAAGCAATTTGTAGATGGGTTGCAGGGGTGATTAAAAACTAGCTGTATCGAAAGTCCATGAGCGCAAGTAACAATGCATTATCCTTTATCCTCCCTCGCTCTTTCTCTCTGTCGAGTGCCTCATCGATGTGTCGACCCCTAAAAAATTTTACTGTGTATTATCTCAACTTGCAAGAGTACATAATTTGAAAAAGTTTTGTTTGCCTACTTTTCCCCCGAATATTTTTGATTCCAATCTTCCTTTATATGGCTCAGGCATCGCAGCGTTCCTATATTCCTATATTTTCCTATATTTTCAGTTTCCGCTTCCTTTTTTTTTTTTTTTTACTTTTCCCCCGACTATTTGCTACTGCATTTCCGCGAGCGACGCGCAGACGCCATTTTATCTAAGCAGGGCTCCCAAATGGTCCGCTTTTCCCGCCAAAGTTCGTTTTTTATGGTAAAGTCCGCTTTAGACCGCTTTTTAACATTTCAGTCTAATTAGTCCGCTTTTACATAGTTTTTACTTAAATATCACATTTTAAAAGTTTTTTCATTTCGTTAAAAGTTACTGTACACCCAAACACGCCGCCGCAGCGCGTGTTAAACCAAGTTCGTACGCCCATTAAAAAAACCTTGAAAGGTTATTGGAAAAAAAAGGTCTTTTTTTTTTCAAGTGCTTGAAAACCTTGAAAATGTATGAAAAGTTTCTTTATTACTTGAATTCTTTCGAAAATCATTGGATTATGTTTCAATAGTGCAATTTTCTGAACATATATATATTCGATTTGATTTATCGCGAAAAATTGCTTTCGTCTTTAAGGTTTCAATCCCTTTGCATCTTGTTAATATTTTGATGTTTTTACAATCCAAAGTGATTTTGACATGACCTTAGCTTAGCTTATTTTTCGTTTAATTTCAATAATTAACGAAGGAATGATTTTGGAAACTATGGCAACATTGAACTTACTCGGATTTTGCGGAAAAATGCTTCTCGCGTTTGAAATTTCAATCCTTTTGCATCTTGTAAATATTTTGATGTGTTCCACAATTGGAAGTTATTTTAACGTATGCTACCTTAGTTTAGTTTATTTTTCGTTTAATTTTGGTAATTAAAGAAGAGAAAAATTTGGAAACCATGACAACATTCAACTTATTTGTACTTCGCGGAAAATTGCATCTCGCGTTTGAAATTTCAATCCTTTTGCATCTTGTAAACATTTTGATGTTTTTGACAATAGGAAGTTATTTTGACATATGCTGATATAGATTAGCTTATTTTTCATTTAATTTCAATAATTAACGGGGGAATTATTTTGGAAGCCATGGCAACATTGTACTTACTCGGATTTCGCGGAAAAATGCTTCTCGCGTTTGAAATTTCAATCCTTTTGCATCTTGTAAATATTTTAATGTGTTCCACAATTGGAAGTTATTTTGACATATGCTACGTTAGGAATTATTTTGGAAACTGGCAACATTGAACTTACTCGGATTTCGCGGAAAAATGCTTCTCGCGTTTGAAATTTCAATCCTTTTGCATCTTGTAAATATTTTGATGTGTTCCACAATTGGAAGTTATTTTAACGTATGCTACCTTAGTTTAGTTTATTTTTCGTTTAATTTTGGTAATTAAAGAAGGGAAAAATTTGGAAACCATGACAACATTCAACTTATTTGTACTTCGCGGAAAATTGCATCTCGCGTTTGAAATTTCAATCCTTTTGCATCTTGTAAACATATGCTGATATAGATTAGCTTATTTTTCATTTAATTTCAATAATTAACGGGGGAATTATTTTAGAAACCACGGTAACATTGAGCTTATTCGGACTTCGCGGAAAATTGCTTCTCGCGTTCAAAATTTCAATCCTTTTGCATCTTGTAAACATTTTGATGTATTTGACAATTGGAAGTTATTTTGACATATGCTGCTATAGATTAGCTTATTTTCCATTTAATTTCAATAATTAACGAAGGAAATATTTTTAACCCATGGCAACATGAACTTACTCGGATTTCGCGGAAAAATGCTTCTCGCGTTTGAAATTTCAATCCTTTTGCATCTTGTAAATATTTTGATGTGTTTCACAATTGGAAGTTATTTTGACATATGCTACGTTAGTTTAGCGAATTTTTCGTTTAATTTCAATAATTGACGAAGGAATTACTTCGGAAACCATGGTAACATTGAGCTTATTCAGAATTCTCAGAAAATTGCTTCTCGCGTTTGAAATTTCAATCCTTTTGCATCTTGTTAATATTTTGATGCTTTTTACAATCCAAAGTGATTTTGACATGACCTTAGCTTAGCTTATTTTTCGTTTAATTTCAATAATTAATGAAGGAATTATTTTTGAAACCATGGCAACATTGAACTTACTCGGATTTCGCGGAAAAATGCTTCTCGCGTTTGAAATTTCAATCTTTTTGCATCTTGTAAATATTTTGATGTGTTCCACAATTGGAAGTTATTTTAACATATGCTACCTTAGTTTAGTTTATTTTTCGTTTAATTTTGGTAATTAAAGAAGGAAAAAATTTGGAAACCATGACAACATTGAGGTTATTCGGACTTCACGGAAAATTGCATCTCGCGTTTGAAATTTCAATCCTTTTGCATCTTATAAATATTTTGATGTGTTCCACAATTGAAAGTTATTTTGACATATGCTACTTTAGATTAGCTTATTTTTCATTTAATTTCAATAATTAACGAAGGAATTATTTTGGAAACCACGGTAACATTGAACTTACTCGGACTTCGTGGAAAATTGCTTTTTGTGTTTGAAATTTCAATGTTTTTGAATCATGTAAATGTTGAAATATTTTTCCCAATCGAATGTTATTTTCCCATATGCCACCTTAGATTAGCATGTTTTATGTTTAATTTAGTAGAAAATAAATGTTTTATGGGAAACATGCCAACATTGAACTTGGTTCGTGAAAATATGCTTCTGTGAGCTTTCAATAGTTTTGCATCTTATAGATATTTTTATATTTATGACAATTAGAAGTTCTTTTGACATGATAAGTTTTAATTTTTATTTAAATAACTAAAAAATTATTAATTTTTGTGTTTAATTCGAGTTTATTTAGTTTTTCAAACTTAATTTTGATTATTCTTTGCTTATTTTCGTTTATTACTGTTTTTTTGTGTGTGTGGGGGGGGATATTAAATTTAAATAATTTAGTACATAGCATTTTAAAGTAGTATTTGTATATGAAACAAAGTTGAAGTATGTAATTTCATCAAGTTGAATTTGTGTACATCATTTCATTGTCATGATGCCTGCTGTTGTTCTTCTCATGTGCCAGCTAGGCTGGCAATTTGGGGTGCGCTGCTTCATTTTTCCAACCGCACTGTCATTTGGTGTGAAGTCCGACTTCCACAGTACACACATGTCATAAGGACCAGTTTATAGGGTAGGCAATCATTCACAGCATAACATTAGATTCACACAAAGAAAGGACAAAAGAAAGTACGTCCATGCCCGAGCCGGGATTCGAACCCGGACCTTCCTGTCGCAGTCAGACTTCTCTGACCACTAGACAAGGCAGGCGGCATGATGCCTGCTAAGGGTTGATTTGTTCCCCCCCCCTCCCCCCATAAAAGTTCAAAGCACTCATGGCCCTGCAATCATGGAGTAATTTTTTAATGTAAGCTTTATGATTCTTGAAAATATACTTTGAATATGAAAATTGCAAAACTAAGCCTCATGTGATCTGCTTCCCTTTGTGATTGAGCATTTCAGACATTTTTAGGAAAACTTTGAATACAGTAGATCTGTTTGGTGTGTGATAGATTCATATCGGTTTTGAAGGGTATAATGCTATTAAGAAGCATTACAAGACAGAAAAACACAAAAATAATTTTAAACTAAGGAAAGATGAAGCACAGCTTCATCTATCCTTCTGTGAGACTACCAGCAACCCCCCCACCTCCCATCCAAATGTTTGTGTAAATAATATTATTATTCAATGGATAAAAAGAACAGTTGGGCAGAAGATAAAGGAATTGTATCATTAAAAATCTCAGTATTATGGTTAATTAACAAATTATCTTCATGGATTTAGCAGCAGGCAGCTAATTTGCCTTTTGGTGCTTCCTTGAAATTAAATGAATGGTCCTCCCAAGGTCATCTTTTTAATCCTAACTGGTCCTCTTTAGTCCTCTTTTTAATTGAAAATGGTCTCCTTCCTTTTCTAAAGCTAAAATGTGTTGAGTGGCCTGTACCATGTTTCTTCCTGAGTGGAGCAGCGTTTGACTTTAGCTCGTCTCTGCAGCTCAATTCTGAGCCCATGAAGCTCCTGCGCAAGTCCTCAAAACTTCACTTTCGAACTCGGCGTCGATGAACTTGGGCGATCATGATGGGCGCATGGGCTGTGTAGGTTTTGATGATGTCATTCTAGGAAGGGCTCTCCGGCCACTTACCGTTTCAGGTCTCCACACGCACGATTTTTTTTCTTTTTTCGGAACTTTGTGTTTGGCTACGGTTGCAATTATTGCTACTTGCGGGATAGCTCATCTCAACTTCGATTGTTTTGGTTTTAATTGTGTGGAATGTAGGTGCTGCATTTCGCGTATCAACTAAACGTTCATTTTAATAATAATGCCTCCGAAGAGGCCGCACAGCCAAGTTTTCAAAGAAGAATACGCAAAGCTATTCTCGATTTTAAAAGAATTGAGGAAGTCGGAAAGACATGCACACTTTGGGGTCGTTCCAGACACAAATTGGGTCGGCTTTGCGGCCCCTTCACAAATTTACGCATCGTAAAAGCGGCCCCATTCACAAAATTCCACATTCAAAAGCAGCTCATTCACAAAATAAATATACAAACAACATAATAGGGTAAATCTGGAGCTATCATTTTTTTTCCAACCGGAAAGCTACCGGACCAGCAGCTACGTGTGAAACATAGTCGCCATATTTGGTCATTCACGGGATGGAATCAGACAAGATGCTTAAGTGCTTAAAATTCTAAGTACAAAGCAGAATTGTATTTTTAGACTTATTTATGCGTATGTATTGCACTTATGTCAGGTAGTGTTATTACATGTTTGTAATCAAATAGTAGTGCAGTCGAACCTGTTTATCTCGAACCTGCCTATCTCGAAAACCTCTCTGGGTCGAAGTTTTTCATTTTCCCTGCACATAAAGTATTAATTCAATGTTTTCCCCCATGTTTGTCTTGAATGAAATTTTCTGAAAACCTGCATAACTCGAATTTCGACTTAAGTGTCTTTCTTGAATTCCATCCACAACAATCTTTATTGACTGGAATTTGGAGACAGAAAGCACTTTTCTTAATATTAGCAGTCACATAATCCTCCAGAATTAAAACTTTATGTACAAAAAGCAAGTTTTCCAGCAATTAAATCCATTCTGAAACTGAAAGGAAGGGGACATTGTTGATTAGTAAAATTGCTCTCAAAGTTTTACTTTCGAGTCATTGCTCCAATTACTTATTTTTAGAACTTTTTTCAAAACTTCTGTATCTCGAAGCCTCCATATCTCAAATTTTTCTTATGTGCCGTAAAATTCGAGATAGACAGGTTCGACTGTATTGCATTTTGAGAAAAAATGTCCTACTGGCCTGCCTTGTTATAAGAATTCCTGTATGTCCTCTTTTTATTTTCAAAATGTTCCTATATTTTCCATCAAATTCCTATATTTTTTTCAGAAAATTCCTATATTTTCTATCCAATTCCTATATTTTTTTCAGAAAATTCCTATATTTTCCTATATTTTTGTTGGCAAATGTCACTTCTATCCCTGTGGCTTCAAACTGCAGAATTTTACTATATATTTTTTTCCAAAATTCCCTCTGGGGGAACCCCCAGAACCCCTAAATTGGGAGCCCTGCATCATTCTCTCGATGCTATTCCCCTTCTTAAGGGAAATCCAAAATGCAGGCAAACACACATTAAAAAAACACACACAAAAAAAGAAAGAAAAAAAAAGAAAGGAAGGAAGAAAGAAAATAATGCATAACTTTATGTGTCTCAGGGGAAAAGACAAATATAGCGCAAAAAAAGTTGTTGTTGTGTCCAATCCTTCAGGATCTAGCGACAGCTAGATCAAATCCATAATTCCATGCACCCTCGCAAAGTCGAGCACCAGGAGTGGGTTGTCGCGGACATCCTCAAGAGTGAGCCCCAAGCAATCCAGTAGGTGTTGCGGGGAGGCCGGCAGCAGATGGCACTTGGGACACGTTGGGAAGACTTTACGGCCGGATTCAAATGACATGCATTTCAGGTGCCCACTGAAGAGTCTTGAGATGGCCGTTTGGTCCTGTCTGTCGGCCTTGAAACGTAATGCACCTCCTGGTTTTGGTCTACTGTACCAAGAATGAGCTGGAGGAGCTAGCCAGACATGCCGGTCTCTATTTTTCGCCGCAGAGAAAATTTCTTCAAAGGTTAGGTCGTAATCAGTCGTGGCCATCTCAGAGCAGCCTCTTTTTGCCAAAGCATCCGCGGTTTCATTTCCCGGAATGTTGACGTGGGAGGGGATCCACTGAAGGTGGACGTCTCTTCGCTTTGAAATAGTTTTAAGCATATTGATGATTTGAATGCTTACTAGGTCATTTACTTGGTTCCAGTCCTGTAGATGTTGAATTGAGCTACGGCTGTCTGTAAGAATCCAGATGTCACTACAGTCTGTGGAGTGGAGAATTTGATTTAAACCCTCCTTAATAGCTATTAATTCGCTCTTAAAGACCGAGCAGTGGTCTGGGTTGCGTCGAGAGAGACGTGCAGAAGGATTCTCAATATATATACCACTCCCAGTATGATTTGACTCGTCTTTACTCCCATCTGTATAAATAAGAGTAGCGTAACTCGGGATACTATTTATGACCTCCAGAGCCAGTTGTCGTAGATATTCAGGGACATCAGAGTTTTTGTTGGTTTGAGACGGTAGTTCAGAGTGGAAGTGAACTCCAAGGAGTCCCTCAGTCGGACTAACACAGGGTGTTAGAGATGAGTACTCCACTGAATGGGATATAATATCCAGTTTGTCGGCCAGACCAAGTGGGCTATTCCTTTTGAGTCTCTGGTTGCTACTCCAGCTGGACAGATATTCAGATGTACGGTTCTGATTTTCATAGCTTTTTAGTTTGTTGAAGTATTTCACCAGTTTCGAGTTTCTAACGAGGCCAAGGGGAGGGAGATTAGCCTCATAAAGTACTATATCATTTGGGCAACTGTTTCTTAGGCCTGTTATGATGCGAGCCGCACTCAATTGCACTCTCTCCAACTGGAGAAGGTTAGATGTCGAGGCGCAGAAGTATACCGGGAATCCATACTCAAGGATAGGCCTGATTAGTGCAATGTATGTTGATCTGAGTGTTTTGGCGTCAGCACCCCAGTCTCTGCCAGAGATGTACTTGAGGATATTCAGTCTCTTACGGCTCTTGATCACCAGATTTGAGATGTGTCCGTTGCTCGTAATCTCCTGATCTAAAACAAAGCCCAAGTACTTTGGATGTTTAACATATGAAAGAGGCTGATCTTGAAAGAGGACTTGGGGGTGGTACGAGTACAGGTGTTTATTGGTGGTAAAAAGTCCAACATATGATTTAGTGACGTTAAAATTCAGTTTGTGGTTGTTTGCAAACTTCCACACATCCGTTAACGTAGCGTTTAAGGTCGATTCAATATTTTTCACATCAGGGCCAGAGCACCACAGCACAATGTCGTCAGCAAATAGCAAAAAAAAAGTAATAATAGTCATTAATAAAAAAAACACTTTAGCATTTACTCTTTCGCCACCGACAAAGTGGTCCGGATTACAAAAAGGGCCCCATACCTGAAATAACTTAAGGCCCCGTTAAGTCTAAATCCGACCCTGATCATAAATGTTTTAGAAATAGTAACAAAACTGGCTTTATATGCTAGTCTATGTAATTATTCTTCATTCCCTTTTTAATATGGGATCTTCCAAACCACTCCTCTTGTTAATATTACCAAAGATCGTCTACAAACTGCGTTTAAAAAAAAAACTTGTAAAAGTTTCCATAGGAGGGTGCCCCCACCTCTCTTTTCGCCAGCATCGTTCAAGATTGGCCGATTTTGATCAATAAGGTGTCATTCGTTTCGTAATTAAGATCCGGGTATGCTATATTTTTGCAGACTTCAGCAATAGGAAAATTTGATTTAGCCTTATACATCCTGATTTTAACCAATTTCATTCCTTTCTCTTTTTAGCACGGGTTTTAAATAAATATAACAAAAACTGTAACCATTCTACAGAAAAAACATCATTTGGTAAAGAACAATTTAGGTGTTATGATTATTACTATATTCTTATTAAGTAAGAGCAATCTTTCATAATCTAAGTTGTCTACAAGTTTTATGTAGTAACGCTAATTTAATTTATCTTTCATGTGTTTCAAACTAAGATGCTTGCTTGCAGGTATATAGTGCTAAAGCTATTGTATTATTCGTTTTTACCCGACTACGGCAAAGTCAAAAGAAAGGGTTATGATTTTAGCAGTCTATGTATGTTTGTATTTACGGTTGTTTCACCGCAGCGCCAAAACTATTCATCTTATTTTGATAAATAAGGTGTCATTCGTTTTTAAATTGTAACCCGGCTAACATAGGCTACATTTGACACTTACAGTCCTGAATCTTTTAAAAATATCTTCGAACGATACGAAAATCAACCACGAAAGTTGGATGACTACAGGGTCATTCCATATAAAATCAACAAATGGGCCGTGCCGCACCATTTTTGATTTTGATGAAATTTGGTTAGTAATATGTACCAACATCATGTACTCCAAAACAGCTTGTTTTATTTCTTGAAAAAAACAATTCTCTGAGATATAGCCCTTTCTTTGTTCCACGGATGCGTAAAATTTGCCTTTTTTGACCTTTCTTCTGGGAGCTGTAGTGGATTTATTTATATTAGTCGAAAGATCAAATACGGCTTATTGTAAAGCTAAAAAAATGAACTTTTGTTTGTGCATAGTTAAAAACTATTCAAGTTAAACTTAACTAGAAAAATTTCAAGGTCGAAACGTGGTTAAAAAACTGCTATTTTGGTTATTTTGGGAATGAAAATAACAACAAAAAACTTTCAGTAACAGGCTAATTTTTTTTTCTGTTGCACTAAAATATACATACTAGAAGCAGAAGAAAAATTAAGCTATTACTGATAGTCCTTCATTATGAAAAAATTGCTTAAACTTGAGAAAAAATGAAAAATGTACTTTTTCACCCTCCAAAAATGCCCGGTAGGTAAGGGGATAAAAATCTAAAAATGCTATAGCAAGAAGCCGTCACATTGCCCTTTAAAACAAAACAAAAACTGTCTTGTTATTCCAACGCGTGGAGGAAATATAAGCGTTTCAAAACTGAAACATTTAGGTTTTTTTTTTTTTTTTTTTTTTTTTTTTTTTTTTTTTTTTTTTTTGCACAAGTTGGAATATTATGAGCGTTAAATGAATCTCTTTGTGAAATTTGTTTATTTAAAAAAAAAAATTGCCCTCAGCTTGCAGACGACATTTTCCAATAAACTGCTACAGTAAAAAACTATAGAATTAGACACAAAACATAATTAAAATAAAACAAATAACCACTTGATGAAATTTTACATTGCTAAGTTTTTACATTGTCCTTTAAAACAAAACAGAAACTATCCTTTTATTTCTTCGTGAAAAGCTGATATAAGCTTTTAAAATAATACAAAACGACCGTCTGCATGCTATTTGATACAATGTTTAAAAAAAAATAAAAAAACATGCTAGTTACCAAATGAAACACATTTGAGGTAAATTTAACTGAAATATAGTGAAATAAAATTCTGTACAATAAATGACGTTCAGGTTTAAGTAAATATTCCTACACAATATAATTTTACACAAAAATTGCTTTTAGTTTATACTTCGTGTTTACAGTTTTGTGTCTAGCGTTTTACTGGAATGTTTTTGTTGACAGTAACAGCCTTGAATTCTTCTAACAGAGATGGCAAACGGACATGAAGAATCCAGAGGCTGACAGGAACAAAACTGCAAAGTTCTTGTTTGTGGGACAGGAATTGCAAGTTCGAACCTTGCCTGCAATTGATGTTTAGTGTCTTCAATATTTTGCTTTGGACAAAATACAAATTCAATATTTTTGATATTTTTTGAGCAGTACTCAAACATATCAAGCGGATTTTTAATTTGGTTTTCTAATGTTCTTTGAAGACTAGCTTTTCTTCACAATCCTTTTAACAGCCCCACCAATACCGTCACATGGTCCCTTTCCATGGCATGTGGCGAAAAAATGCCACTCAGCTTTCATTCCGAAATCCTGCTGGTGGTAACACGTTTATGAAATTTTTCTTGTTCTTGTGCTGGGCAGCTGACCCATCAGAAAAATAAATTATTCTCTTCAGATCAGGAAAGTATGCCTTTAAATTTTCAATTACTAATTTCTGGAAAGCGTGAAAAGCTACAGTACTATGTTCTAATGAGTCACTAATTACGCAAAAACAACGGTTTTTCAACTCTTAATTTTCTTTTAAGTATAACATAAAGGAATGAACTGTTGTTTGGTTGCTTGACCAATGATATGCTTGTACTTCCTCTTGTATAATGAAAGAAAAATTTTCAGAAAAGTCCCCCATTAATATATGCATTCTTTCTCTTGCAGATCTTTCTTCTTTAAGTTCATGAATTCTGTTTGTTGTTTGCTATGAAATGATGAACTTTAAGTTTCTCTAACATTTTATGTAACTTCTCCAAATATTCTGCAAAAGGAAGAAGACTGGTTGACAGCTCGCAGCAGTGGGTAGATACCCATTGTGAAAATTTTATCTCTGTTTCATCCTTTTCAAAATCTTTCTATCCTTTTTCAAGTATTTCCCGCAGCTTATCAGTTCCTGCACATTCACTACACTTTGCAAGAATACAAGAATCTGTATCAGTGTTGCAGACCATACAAGTGAGGAGATACTTGTAGTCCATGTCTGATTTCAAGGCCGAGAGCATTAGTTTTACGTTCTGGTGGATGATGCATACTATACAGAATGAGTTCCAGATGCTCCGGCTAGAATATAGAATTTAGGTCTCAGATCTGCAAATTTTGAAAACCCTATCTTTGCAAGAGGATATTTTTCTTTGAAAGCTCTATAAAGTTCTTTAAGGTTGCATAAAATTAACCTTTTTTGGACATTAACTTTTTCTCCGTCAGGTTTTCTGACTGATATGCAGTCTCTTTGTCCGGCCAGAATTCTACTGTTCTCCTCATTTTCGTAAAATTGATGAACAGTTTTGATTGAGTCTTCATCAAGCTTATTCCTCGCTTTATTCTTTCGAATTTCTGGCAGAATACCGTCTTTTTGTACTAAATATTTGGATTGTCGAGCAAGGACGTTAAATTCCCTCTGGATTTTATCAATGCTCCAACTACTAGGAACTAAACTTAAAATATTTACTTTTTTTTGTGTAGAAAATGCAACTTTCATTTTTTCTTTTAGCTTGTGAATTAGTTGTTCATACTCATTAGCTAAATTACAATGCAAGTTTTGTAAGAAATTCTCATTGCCAGCAGAAATGTTCAAATCAAAGGCTTTACTTAGTTTTTCAGTTGCAGATTTAGCTATTTTACTAACTTTCTTCTTTAAAATTGAATCCCTTTCTTCAACTGAACGCTTCTGTGCATTTACTGGAGAAATGTTAAGGGCTATGCAAGCTTTGTTTACTTCTTTGACGAGAGCAGGTTTCGGTTCAAAAGTGCCTAATCACTCATTTTCAATGTCACTATCTGTGTCTCGTTTAGAGGTTCTAATTTTCACCAAACATCTTGAACATAACGCTTTTCCTGGAATTAATTTCAGATTAGAATTGCACATTGAAAGTTCAATTGATATTTGTCTTAGGGATTTTTAATAGGTTTTGAGTGAATATTGTAGGGGTCGGAGCAAGATTTTCCATAAATATAAAAGAATCTGTTCAAAAACTTTTCCCTATGAAAAGTACAAACATTCTCTATATCACTGCATCCTGTTCTGATTGAAAATAATTTTATATCTTCATCTGCGAATTCAAGAACTGAAGGTAATTCTGAATGTTTAGGGTAATGTAATTCATGACATATCTCTTTTGTAAAGATTCCAATAGAACAAGAGTCCTCCATCATACAACTTAACCTTTGTAACAAAGGTTTCGTTATAAGAGCGCTGCATTGTCAAATCAAATAAAAGACTTGAGAGAAAAAGCAGAAGCTGAGTTGTTTATGAGAAACTTACATTATCTGGAAATTTAATTCTATGTCGTTTGGAAAACTAATTCGTTATTTGCATTGCAACATTGGTAATTATCGTTGACTAAAATCCAAAATTGAAAAAAAATGTTTACACTTTACAGTAAAACCATTTGTGCTATAAATACCAAATAGAACATAATTTTAAGTGGTTATTAGATTTAATTTAAATCGGTTTTGTGACTAATTATATCGAAAAATTAACAAATTTTACAAAGCAGATTCATTTAATACTCATAATATTCCAACTTGTGCAAAAAAAAAAAGAAAAAGAAAAACCCCAAATGTTTCAGTTTTTAAACGCTTATATCTCCTCTACGCCTTGGAATAACAAGACAGTTTTTGTTTTGTTTTAAAGGGCAATGTGACGGCTTCTTGCTATAGCATTTTTAGATTTTTAGCCCCTTACCTACCGGGCGTTTTTGGAGGGTGAAAAAGTACATTTTTCATTTTTTCTCAAGTTTAAGCAATTTTTTCATAATGAAGGACTATCAGTAGTAGCTTAATTTTTCCTCTGCTTCTAGTATGTATACCTAAGTGCAACAGAAAAAAAAATTAGCCTGTTACTGAAAGTCCTTCGTTGTTATTTTCATGCCCAAAATAACCAAAACAGCAGTTTTTTAACCACGTTTTGACCTTGAAATTTTTCTAGTTAGGTTTAATTTAAATAGTTTTTTATTATGCACAAACAAAAGTTCATTCTTTTAGCTTTACAATAAGCCGTATTTGATCTTTCGACTAATATAAATAAATATATTACAGCTCCCAGGAGAAAGGTCAAAAAAAGCAAATTTTACGCATCGGCTGAGCAAAGAAATTGCTATATCTCAGGAAAAAATTTTTTTCAAGAAATAAAACAAACTGTTTTGGAGTACATGATGTTAGTACATATTACCGACCAAATTTCATGAAAATCTGAAATGGTGCGGCACGGATGTTTCTGAAAATTTGTTGATTTTATATGGAATGACTCTACACTAAAAAAAGGCAGAAATTACTGGCTATTTCAGTGGAACGTTTCGGGATTTCGCAGGTTTTCATCCACTTCCTGAGAAAATCGAGGATATTTGTCAAACAGTTTCCTGAATTGCCAAAACCTACACGAATGCCGACTTTTCACTGCTGTGAAGAATATTTTTTCGCTACCAGTTTAAAGACTGACTGAGCTTGTTTATTAAGTGTGTCGGCTTTACCACGATTACTTTCTGTCTAGACTGACTAATGTATCGGTAAGAGCGAATTAGTCAAGGATCGCTTCAGCTTTGCTAGGAGTATGCTTAGTTCTCTTACTTGCAGTTCTGTCGTGTCTGCTTTAATGCTTCTGGAGCTCTGTTGGTGGAACGGCGAGGTTCTAATTAATTATTTAAAACCCAACTACCACATTCTTCTCGAAGGTTCCCGAGACATGGCTGGCTTTAACAGAGGAGATTTTCCAATTCTTTAAAAAGTTTCAAGAACCGTTTCAGAAAGGTTACGGACTTTTGGCGGAACATTTTTCTGTTTTTCATCCGGCTACGACGAAGCCAAAAGGAAGGGTTATAATTTCAGCAGTCTATGTTTTTGTATTTACGTATTATCCACCATAGTGCCTAAACTATTCATCCGATTTTGATAAATAAGGTATCAATCGATTCCCTATTATAGCCCGAGTAACATAGGCTATATTTTAACCGACTTCAAATGTAGCATGAGATGATTTATTTGCTTTAAAAAAAATTAGCAGTCTTTGTATTTGTGTATGTTCTACTGTAGCACCTAAACTATTTATCCGACTTTCATGAATAAAGTGTCAATTGATTCAGTATTACGACCCAAGTAACGTACGCTATCAATCGACTTCAACAATAGGAGGAGTTGATTTTACCTTGTAAAACTCGATTTTAAAGGATTTTTTTAGCGTGGGTTTTAAATAAATTTATTAATAACCCGACTAAGGGAAAAAAGGGTAAGAAACAAGTTTGGTGTTGATTACTATTATAGTCTTATTAAGTAAAATCAATCTTTTATTGTTTAAATTTTCTATCAGCTTCATGTAATAGCAATAAATTAAGTTTACCATTCTTGTATATCAAACTAAAATGCTTACCGTAAATTACTCACGCTATTATTTTTTGTCCATCTTAGATTAAAACGGAAAATATTTAAATAAAATAAAAGATTAAAAAACTAAATCCCGACTACGGCAAAAAACCTAAAAGATAAGAAACAAGGTAGGTGCTGTTTAATATCATCGTCCTATTGAGTAAAACCAGTAATCTGATAGGTTAGATATTCCTATTTATTTAGTTCTACTGAAATCCTCTGTCACTTTCACATTAATAACATTATAATTCAATTCAAATACCGTAGTCGTGCGGTATAGTAGAACTGTAGTTGAGAACGCACGACAACGGCATTTGAATTGAATTATAATGTTATTAATGTGAAAGTGACAGAGGATTTTAATAGAGCTCAATAAATAGGAATATCTATCCTATCAAGTTACTAGTTTTACTCCATAGGACGATGATATTAAACAGCACCTACCTTGTTTCTTATCTTTTAGGTTGTTTTTTTTTTGCCGTAGTCGGGTTTCAGTTTTTTAATCTTTTATTTTTTTGAGCTACAATTTCCGAGAGAGTGCTCCAAACCTCTTCTCCTCTACCATTATCAAAGACAAGTAGAATGCATCTTTAAGACTGCAAATTAGAAAAATTTCTTGCTGCGGGCCCTAGAATCACTCCTCCACGTGAGCGCATTGAACTCCGTTTTTAGCACTACAATTGCAGAAAAAAATCCGCCGGACAACCCCCGAATTACCCTCCTCTGAACATTATTGGACATAATGTTTGCGTTTTGAACGTTTCAATTTCGAAAAACGGGCGTGGGGAGGGAGTCGCACCCGAGCGCATAATATTACGAAAGACAGTTAGAATGCATTTCTAAGATTAAAAATAAAGAAAAATTTCCTGGGATATGGACCCTCAAATTTCTTATCACTCTAACATCATCAAAAAGATCGTCTAAAACTGTACTCTTAGAGCTACAAGTTCGAAAAATAGACAGGTGAGCGACACCGAACCTCTTCAATCCAAACATTACCAAAGATCGTCTAAAATTCGTTTTCAAAACTAAAAATTTCGAAAAATTTACGGGGGAGAAACCCCCGGACCCCCTTTACTTCGGAGTTAATACTATGCTTAAGGTTTGTTCATATCGGCTTCCTTTTAAATCAGAAATCCTATACAGCCGCCGCAGAACAAACAGTACTTACAGAAATACCACTTTGAGGCGACGATTTTGCATACATTTGCTGAGAAAAAAAAAGGCTGTAACCTTCTCAATAATTTTTACTCTTATGATAAACTTATGTCGCCTAGTAAAAATTCTTTAAAAAATGTTCTGCTGTGAGCAATAAGATGCTTTACTGTGTGTCTGTAAATTCATCGGTTGACCGATAAGATAACTTTATTTCATAACTGTCCAAGACCTTCTAAGGCGCTAACAGCTGCCTGTAATAATAGTCTGTAGGGGGACAATGAACACGTAAAGGCAGGGCCACCTCCAGGGGTGGCGTAGAACCGTGGCTGCCAATTTTAATTTAGGGATGAACAAAGTAAAAAAAGAAAACCTTCTCAGTATTTAAAAAAATTTAAATAGAAGTAACAAAATACCAAGTGGAATTCCCGTGACAAAAAAATTTTCTCAACAAAATTTTGAAAGAAAATGCAACCCTTGAATATTAAACCTTTAAATATTATTTAGGAACATCCACGGTTCTTTATTATAATTTACCTAACTAAAGGCAGCTAAAATTTTTCGAGACATTCTGACAAATAAAAAAAAAAAAAAAAAAAATCAAGCAAAAAAAAAAGTATTCAGAACATTGTAAAAAACCTATGACAAATTTTAATTTAATACAATGAATGAATAGCTAGATAATAATGGAGGTTTCATAGGGGGCGCTGAAGCATGTTTTAAATAGAAAAAGAGTTAAAATGCAGTAAGGGAGATTTAAAACATTGTAACGTAATGAATACTAAGTGTTTGAATGTATAAAACGAAAGTAAAATAAAACTTTATTAAGATATTCTAGCTGGAGGATATTTAAAGTAAAATAAAGTTGGAAGAAGATCTGGTGTCCCTGAAAAGTACTACATCAGTCCAAAATGTTAAAAAATATTTTGACGAATCTCAATCTCTTTATTTTCAAACAAATTCAAACACCAGGTTGGAAATTGAAAATTTCACTATGAAAAAAAACCAAAGAACTAAAATGATCTCGGAAAAGATATACTGGGGGGAGGTTTTCCCATAACATTTGTATGAATAATTTAATAAAAAGATAGGGACTTAGCAAAGAATGCGGAAGGGAGAGACATCCTCTAGCCTCACCCTTCATTTTACACCTCCAAGGTAGATTAGAAACGTGCTTAAAACTTTTATTTTGAAAGAGTGCAGGGGAAGTTTCTAAATCGGAACCCAGTCCCATCTCATATCGCCTATCGTTATCAAAGATGGCCTACAATTCGTATTTAGGACTTCAAATTCGAAAAGCTTCCAGGAGAGTGATCACCTAAATCCCTGCAGAAGTGCCTCCACCCCATCTTTAAGGATCATTTAAAATTTCGTTTTTAGGACTACAATTGAGAAATTTTTCAGAGGTCATCGAATCTCTCCTCCCTCTTGTATCACCAAAGGTGGTGTGAAATTTCTTTTTTAGGGCTTCAATCCCGAAAAGATTTCTGAGAAAAGTCCCTGAACCCTTGGTAACATCAGCGAATATCATCTACGACTGCGTTTTAGAATTTAAATTTCGAAAAATTACGGAATGAAAGTCCCCGAACAGCTTCACCCACTAACATTACCGAAGATCGACAAAAACTGCGTTTTAAAAGCTAACTTAGAAAATTTTTTGTTCCCAACACGCTCGTCAGCATCACTAAAGGTCCTCTCAAATTTCGTTTTATGGGTTTCAATTCCAAAATATGTCCCGAAAATTCCTCCCCCTCACGTCATTAAAAGTCGATGAAATAACGTTTTTTAAGCTTCAGTTTCCCAGAATTGTCAGTCCCCTTTACGTTATCAAAGAAAACCTACAATCCCTTTGTTTAGATTTCAATTACCAAAAAATTCCTGGAGAGCACCTTCGAGCCTCTTCTCTCCCAAACATTACCTAAGATCACCTAGAATGCATTTTTAAGACAACTAATTGAAAAAAATTCCCGGAGGGGGAGGGGGGACACCGGATCTTTGCTCTCATTAACATTGTCAAAGATGATTTAAAGACGTTCATCAAAATTATACGTTCTCTTTTCACACGGTTTCTCATCAATCGTTATTGCACATAAGACCTTCAGATACTGACTTTAGGGGAGGGGGCAATTTATAGGTAGCAAACTTTTTGAAGAACTTCAATTTCAAAAAACATAGCCCTCCCCCCAAAAATCGTCAATTGTCACCTAAATTGGCGCTTTGGGAACTTCAATTGAGAAATTTTTCCCAGAAAGAATTCCTGAACGCCCTTCTTCCCCCTAGTGTTACAAAACAATGCTTACGCGTACGTTTTAGAACTCTGATTTTGAAAACGTTTTGGAGAAATTCTCCAAATACCCCCTCCCGCAAACATCGCTCAAGATCATTTAAAAAGTGTAACAATGCGTTTTTGAAGCTGTAATTTTGAAAATTTTCCGGGGGAGTACCCCCGAACCCCCTCCCCCCCATCATTAGCTAGAATATTAATTTTTACTATGCAGGTGTTCGTATTATTGATTCTTTTTCTCCACATTCGTAAACGCAGTTCTCCTAATTTGAATACTCAAATTCTAATGGTGACTCCCTACTAAAACTAGAAGATGTATCCGCTAAATCTTTTATATCTGAAAAAAAACTTAAGGACGGCGGGAGCGTCTCCTCTTCAAGGAGCAAGTCTTAAGGGGACCGGCTGGTCTGTAAATGCCAGGGCCGGTTCATGTTGCCCCATCCGCCACTGTATGGCGACAATTCCGATCTAATGTGTAACAGTGTTACTATTTAAAACCAAACAGATAAATAGAAACGCATAGATGACCCCAGTAACCTCTAGAATGTACTGGAAACTTGTAGATGAATCTTATGAAGGTATATAAAAAAGTATCAATGAAAGTGACCGACCGCCTTGTCTAGTGGTCAGAGAAGTCTGCCTGCGGATGGGGAGATTCCGGGTTCAAATCCCGGGTGGGGTGTGGATGTACTTTTTCTCTCCTGTCCTTGTCCTTTCTTTGTGAGAATGGCTGCCTACTCTATAAACGGGTCTTTATGGCATGTGTGTACTGTGGAAGTCTGATTTCCCTTCAAATTACGGTACAGTTGGAAAAGGGAAGCAGTGCACCCCAAATTTCCAGCTTAAGGGCTGTTCACTTATCGTTCCGATAAGTGAACAGCCAGGGACGGAATGGTCCGTTCTGTCCATTCCGTTTTTTGACGTGACGGACTGCCGACGAAAACAGGGTAGCATTCACATACGATCGCCGTACATCAATCACGCGGCTACTTCACCCACCAAAGAGAAGAGCGCGCTGCTTAGCTTAAACCAATGAAATGCTGTCCTACTTTTGACGGCCGTCAGATATGAAGGCTCTTCTGATCGAAACTGGTCCTGTCAGAGATGGCTTGCTGTCATGGCAACCAGCAAAGAAAATCTGCTTCGGGTGGGAAAACTCGGGATGGACGGACGTACGGCCGTAGTGTGAACTGCTCCTTAGCTGGCACAAGACACCAACAACAATCAATGAGAGTGAGTTGACAGTTAGTTGTAAGCTGGAAAGCTTGTGCAAGGCTTGTGCAAGGCTTCACTTGATACGCGTCTTATCAGGCTCAGTCATTTCAATAAAAGTTGTAGTATAAAACCAATCAATCAAACAAAAAACCTGGTCAGTCTCCAGTGACATCTGGTGGAATTTGTAGCAACTTTTAACAATATAAACAACAGATAAGATTAATCTTAAAGAGAATAATTATTCAAAATTGAGTTCAAAAGTATTTGAGTTAATTTAAAAGCGGTTTTTTTCTTCCTGAGGAAAAGTGTTTGAAAAGATATTTTAGGCAAAAAGTGAAAAAATATAAAACTTTGTTTTCAAGAAAAATTAAGTTTGGAAACAAAATCAGATGAATATAAGCTGAGGAAGACAAATCAATGTAAATTCCGTGTGTGAAAAAATGTTGTGATTAATTATTTCAACTTTTCTCAGCAAGCATTTTCAAAATTATTTGAGTAATGTAACTGCAAACCTTCAATAAATATAAATAGGAGTGAGCATTTATTGCAATTTATACAATGAATAACAATTTGAAACGAGCTTAAAAAAAAGTTTTCTGTTCGAAAACGTATGTGAATAAATGTTTTGGAAATACTGTTTTTTTTTCTTCTTTTTTTGGGGGGGGAGGGGGGCGGGGGGTAATTTCTGCTTCTAATTAATAAAAATCAAACATTGGAAATTTGACTCTGAATGAAATAATGCGTAATATTATATAATTAAACATTACATCTTATGGACGAAACCATACTGTCTATTAAACGTACGAACAATCTTACTACTATTATATATGCGAAAGTTTGTCTGTATGGATGTATGGATGTTTGGATGTATGGATGTATGGATGTTTGTTACTCTTTCACGCAAAAACTACTGAACGGATTTTGATGAAACTTTACAATAATATAGCTTATGCATCAGAATAACACATAGGGTAGTTTTCGTCCCGTTATGGGGGGCAAAACCCCCCTTATGGGAGCAATAAAATACAATTTTCGTATAAATTCTCTAATATAGGGATGAAAAAATACTTGCACATATTTACATTATATGTCCATCGAAAGCTCTGATTTTTCTGCTGAAGATGGCACTTATTCGAAATTTTTAAGTAGAATAAAAAACGAGTTATGAGCTTTTTAGTTCCATGTTCGCAGGCTTTCTTAAACTCAATACAGTATTTAGTGTATCATCTCAACTCCATGTCGATAGCGACTATTGTTGTATTGTTGACTATCTTTGCTTTTCGTGACTGTTCAAGGCTTTTCTCAAGTCAAATCTTGAAGTAAGATTTTTGCACAAGATTGGCAAATAATACATGATTTGGCTAATCATTTTCCATTTAAACGGAACTTTAGTGTAATTAATGGTTTTTATTATTATTTATGCTGATTGAACATTTACTCATTATCCAAACAACCAGCAGATCGCCAAAATTTTTGCAGAAAGATTTCCGTATCTGATGCATTTGGCAGTTTTTTTCAATGTCGCTGTTTTTGAAGCCGAAGACTACGTCATAATGTTTCTCAGTTTTCACCATGTAAACAAAATATCGCCAATCAAAGAATCTTTAAAAAACTTTTTTTACTGTGTTAAATAATCCAGCAACTAAATTAGGCAAATCCATAAACAGTACAAAAACTTCCATTAATTTTTCCTTTTTGCACAATTTCAAACAATCGCCAAATTTTACTACTTATTTTGGAAACATTTCGAATGAAACTCTTTAGCGCCATTTTATGGTGACCAAAAGTATCTCAGCACCTGGCGATAATATCTTTGTAACGAAAATTAATATATCGTTTTTACAAAGTAAGGAAAGAAGGAGGGAGCATCATCGAAGGTATCCCAAAATGATTCCCGCAAATTCGGTAAAATCGCACCAAGAGCCCACAATGATTGAAATTTCCTAAAATAACTAAAGCAAGTATAAGGGGATAACGAGCAACGTCAATAGCAATACAGAGAAGGTTTTAGACTCCATGTTAAAAAAAAAAGTATCAACAGATTAATCTTTTTAAACATGAGAAGAATAATTTCATGTTTTGGAAATTTGTATATGCTTAAATATAGTGCTTTCGTTTCTAAATCAATACTATTTTGTTCTTTATACTTATTGCTATTTTACTTTTATGGGTAAGGAAGAAACTCTACTTTTAATCATGTCAAAAAAAATGTGTTTTAAGTTCTTTCACTTAAACCAGAAAAAAAGCAAGTAACAATTTTTTCTCATAATTATTACTGACCCAGGCAACGCCGGGTATTTTTGCTAGTGCTTAATAATTTGTATCAAGAAAAAGTATTTTTTTTTTTTTTGGTTTTATTATGCAAAAATTAATTACATATGCTTCATCAGGCACAACTGATAAATATATTGATCAGTTAAAACAGAAAACAAATGAAAGTAGCGATTATTACTCATAATTATTACTAACGCAGGCAACGCCGGATATTTTTGTTAGTTGATAAATATATTTATGAAAACATTCAAAGAGCTTTTAGTATTTTTTTTCTTATACTTTAAAGTTTAATTCAAAATTAGTGTAAAAATGGTGAATAGCTCAATTTGATAGCTTTAGTTTTTTTACAATAAGAACTATTAAAATGCACAAAAAATGCATAGAGATACAATTTTTCTAAAGAAAAATAAGTAGAAAACATATCAAATAAAAGTTTTGCCATAAAACTGATCGTTAGTATCGATCATTATAAATTACAATTTATATCATAAAGGAGTACGTAGTATGTTAAAAAACAAGAAATTTAAATCATTTAAAAGTACATTGAAACAATAATGAGTTCACCCGGAAAAACATACCAATAAAAATTTCAAAAAAGGAAAACATGGCAGCTTTTCATTCAAAGATTTTTATAAACCTATACATTCCAGCTTTTAAAAAAATAATAAAAATTCCTTCTTTTTTTTTCTTGAACAAAACTTTTGCTTGTTGAAAAAATAAATAAAAATAGTAAAAATTAATAAATAAATAAATAAATAATAATAACAGTTAAAAAAATAAAAACAAGCCTGTTAAAAAGGTAAACGGTATTCCAATGTTTACGCATTGTGAGGAAATTTAAAGGGGAGAAACTTCGCTACATAAATACATTATTACACAAAAAACATGAAAAGTTGCACAAATTTTTAAATTATTTGTTAAAGATCAAATTAAAAAAAAAAAGCCATTAAGTAGCATAAAAAATTACATTAAAATGAAAAAAAAAAAGGAAAATTAAGTTAAGCTATTTCGTAATCCGCCAAATTAAAGCTAAACAGTATTAGGAAGCAACCATGTGACTGTACTCAGCCAACGATTAATTAAAGTGTAAAATAACTCGCCAGATAAATGTATTAATTAATTAAAAAACAATAAAAGTTGCATCAAAGTATCAAAAGAACAAACATTGGCGACAGCAATTTTAGCAATAGAAAAAGTTTTCGCCAATTTCACATGTTCCGCGACTCGATAATTCCCCCATGATTTTAATGTGAATATTAAATGGCATGAAATATAATGCTGTCAAATTTTGTGACGCCAAAGAATTACATATATGTGCGTCACGATGCATTTCAACTCTTGGCGATTATTTTTCATTTTATTTGTTGTCCCCGTATTCGGTTTTTTGGTTTCAATAAAATGAAGCTTTTATTGTTGTCAAATATAGTTTGTTCAGCGGATTTTTTTTATATTTTACTGAAACTTTTAGTGTCGTTTCGTGGGTGGTTTCATTTACTGAGAGGATTATTGAAACTTTTAATAAATATATAGGTAATAAAATTATATGTAATAAAACTTTAAATGCTTTCGATTATCGAATTTATTTATTTTTCGATGTAGTATGTTATTTTGTTTTTTTTTCGCGGATTTTTAATCAAAACAAAGTAAAATAATTCGCCAAATAAAAAACGAGATGTTAAAATAATATGAGAAATCTCGTTAAAATATTTCGCTAAATCAATTTCAATTCTCCATTATTATGTGACATAATCAGCAGAATAAATTAACCTTGTCATAAGTAAAAATTGAAAGTGTAAATTTTGTAAAATTAGAAAAAGAAGCAAACATACGACAATGTAAGCATTATTTTTTAATTTTCGCCGACGATGAGTAAGTGCAATTTTTTAGTTTTCGCAAAATAAAGGTAAAGAGAAAATTCATCAAGCTGAGCGACGTACCTGTAACTAAATAATATCAAAAGAGCAAATATGTATTACCGTCTTACCGATATTGTGAAAATAAAACAATTATTGTCGAAATCTTGACGATTGCGCCAGTAAATACCACCTTTAAATATGCAGTAAAATACTATATAATTTATAAACAACAAGGTTTCCTTCTCTGACATTTTTTTTTAAATTCAGAGGAAGAGTAATGTTCGAACCCTTCTCAATATCAACTCACATTAAATGTCTCAAAAAATTTATACGTAATCCCTGGGGCCAACTTACTAAAAGTGAGACCAAGGCTCAAAATACTTTGGAGTTCCCTGTGTTTCCGGGATGCATTTTACTAGAAGTGAACGCCAGTGAGAAATAGTTGAATACTGAATTGGGACCAGCTTTACCTGAAAAGGGAATTTATTTTCCTTGAAAAACAGACCAGGTACGCCGTTCCGGCATCAATTCACCTGTACAACACATCGGTTAACCATATCAATGAAATTTTACGTTAAAGATTGAAAAAACATCACTTTTTGCAGCAGAAATAATAC
This sequence comes from Uloborus diversus, assembly GCF_026930045.1. NCBI lineage: Eukaryota > Metazoa > Arthropoda > Arachnida > Araneae > Uloboridae > Uloborus > Uloborus diversus. The sequence continues at coordinate 149,744,822 of NC_072732.1, read as the reverse complement.
GTTAACTAATGTAAACAAATGATTTCCCCCGGTTATACTACAACGCCATCTTACGGGCAAGGCGGCGCCTTTGATCTTTTGAGAAATGACTGAGCCTGATAAGACACGCATCGAGTGAAGCCTTGGCTTGTGTTAGCGTTACCTCTGTTGTTGCAAAGTCTATGCGATGTCATTTTGTGTCTGTTTTATCGTATTTGGGTGTAAATACGTTTACCGTTGTGTTTCTGGTGTTTAATGATATTTGCTTAATTGCTATGAATATTTTAGCTTTTGTTAAAGACTTTCTTGTTCATATTTGTAAATAAATTTACTATGTTTTCTCACAAGAACGGTGTCATCATTTGAATGGGTCCCTAGAAGAAGGACGTGTTACAAACTAACTAGCTGCGTGCCCGGCGTTGCACGGGCTACCTAAAAAATGTAAGAGCAGTCCAGTTGATGCTTTTGTAGTACACTGACACTAGTTTCTAACGCGTTAAGGAATAAATAAATGCGCGTAAAGCAAGGTTTGCAAAACACCAGTAAAACATATTTTTGCCAAAACACCTCATCAACGTTAATAATCGTTATCAATGATACAAGTTATGAGTACATTTTCAGTCAGCACAAAAGGGGAAAATATATGCATTATCAACTATAATCTTTACTCACGTTAAACTGAATTACATCTGATAGACTATATCGGAAATATTTATGCACAATAACAATCCGCTTTTTACATAAAATAGTCTACTACCCGGCGTTGCCCGGGTGTTTATTAATGCAACATACCACTCAGATAAATATTTGGATGGATTCTATCCACATGGTCGTACAAGAATTACATCAATCCGTTTTCCAGGTACAAACCCTCAAAGAACTCAAATAACTTGTAAATCACTCATTTACTTTACGACGTGCACGGTCCTCCTCGAAAATGAAAGTTATGTCATGTGACGCGTATTTAACAATCAGGCTTGAACAAAAAAAAAAAAAAAACAGCAAAATTTTACTGCAGATTACGGCAAAATAATCGAAAAGTAAACAACTTAAACACCCTGATTACAGGAAAAGCCTCAAAACAAAAACAAGAATTTTACCTGAGCATATTCGAGAAAAAAAATGGCAACAGATCTTTCATCTCAATGATTTTCTTCACGCTCACATACATTTTAATAAAAGCATTGTTGCGGAAAGTTGAGATGAAGCACTGAATAATAATTTAAATGGAGGAAAGCCTTCGAAAAATAGGGATTTGATTTTGAAATCTAAGAGTCATAATTAATAGTTTTTAATTGATATCTCCGCTAATTATTATCGGAGGATTATGTTTAATAGCCAAACATGAAGACGGGAAGATGACGAATCCATCGATACCTGGTTCGATGGTCAGTTCACTGTCGTTCGGGAGAAGAAGCTTGGACATAGATAGATAGATAGATAGATACTCAGATTTTATATGTATAAGATAATTTTATTTTTAACTAGGGGGCTATCGCCCCCTGCTCGCTATCGCTCGCCAACCCCCGGAACTGCTTACGCAGTTCCCTGTGGATCGCTTCGCGATCCATGCTCGCTTCGCTCGCTCGCTGTATGCCAATACATTAGCCTAGCTAAAATTTTCCGTAAAAATTAAAGTTGGTAATTGCATTTAGGTCACCATCCATTTAACCAATATGAAAATTACGTTCATAATGTTAATTTGTCTGCTTTAGCCAGATTTTCGACAGTTTAACTTTGCTGTATGTAAGATGACTGCCTTGGCAATGTGCACAACTTTACCATTATAGATACAAAAGTGTCTGTCATTGCTTTGGAGAGATTGCACTTCTACCTGTTGGTCCGCGGAAGGTATTTTATTTCCCTTCTACCACCCATTGGAAAACCAATGAAGGCATTCCCCTATCCGCCACCTGGGGACGCGCCCTCTAGGGGTTACAGGCTCCCCCGAGGGATGTATTTACATTATTTACACTCTTATATATTTACATATTTACACTCTTATATATTCTAATCTGAGAAAACTTCCTCATATACACAATTAAAAATGTCCCGTTTGGGAGCCACAACTGACACTGCTTCAAAAGATCTTGTTCTTGATAATGCCACATAGAGCTGGCCATGACTAAAAACAGGCTCAGAGAGCACCAAACATATTTTCTCAAACGTTTGTCCTTCTTGTTGTTATTCTGAATCCTTGCCACGTCACGAACAAAAAATGGTTTAACTAAAAACGCGAAAACTCGCCAAGGCTACTTTGCTTGCACAATACTAAAACTACTATAACCCTAAACAAATTTGGCGAAACCTTTCAGCTGAGGATAAAAGGAATAAAGTAAATTCTTTCTCGGTTATTCATTTTGAACTGAACTGTCGTACTGAAGCAGAGAATAGACGACGCTCAAAGCGCCTACGCGTTCAAAACAACATTGCCGATGAACATGATTGTGGAGCAATGTGTGAAGAATGCGAATTTTGTGGTGCTCTTTATTGGCAGAAAGAGCGTAATACTGCAAATAAATATACTAAATGTTGCCATGACGGAAAGGTGCGGTTACCGGCATTGTGTGACGCACCTGATCTGTTGAAGGAACTGCTGACTGAAAATTCCCCAGCCGCTAAAAATTATCGGCAGCGAATCAGAGAATACAACTCTGGAAATGGCTCGTCTTAAATTGGATTCAAGAACGGTTTCCTGCCTTCTTTGAGCTTTTCTTTGCTGATTAAGGTTGAAATGGGCCACAGCCCGACTCAAACTCATCTCAAAAAAAAAAAAAAGTTCGTTGAGTATTCTGTGATTCAAGATTTCAAAACAACGTAGAAGTTTGTTTACATGATTTATCGGCGAAGTGTTGCCAACAGAGGTTTAGAAATTCACCCCTTCATTTGCCGGCACGTAAGATAATTATATATATAGATTGTAACATACGCCCTTCTTCTAGAGACCCATTCATTTAATGATTTCCTGAAGTTCTGACGGACTCGTAACAATACAATTTTATGAAAATTTCATTTGAATTTCACTTATGATTTTTAAAGTCGTGTTCGGAATTTTTTTGAGGACGATCAGCATCAGAGTTGGTGCTCTGAAACTTTTAGAGGGGGCGATGGGTCACTAAAAATCCCCACAAAGGTTCCACGTTGAATTCCCTCCGCTATAGTTTCCCGCGATGTGTCCTGGATCCCTCTGTTTTTACAAAGTTTAGACAGAAGTTGCCGATAGGAACTTGGCGACCAAAAGCTTGGCGATGCATCACCAAGTGGTCGCCGATTTATGACACATTTTAATCTGCATTGAAATCAACAGTGAATCAGCCCAAAAAACTTGAAAGCATCGCTTTTTGAACATTCGAAAGCAACCAAAAGGGGAAGTGTTCACCTAAACCACACTCGGAGCCTACATACAAAATTTCAACCTTCTACACAATATCGTTTTGAGCTAAGCGAGGTGCGTTCGTACATACATACGTACGACGTACGCACATGTGGATGTCATAAGAAAACTCATGATAATTCACTCGAAACGAATCACCATTCTCGCTGATTCTTATTTAAAACTAGCTGCGTTGCCCGGTCTACCATGAAAATAAAAATTCTGTCAAGTGACTTATGCTCAACAATCAGGCTTAAATAAAAGAAAAAAAACATCATGCAAAATTTCCCTTCCAAACAATAATGACAGTATTAAAATACTTTTAAGAAATTATAATTGAAAAGATGGATTTAAAAGGCGTAACCATGAAAACATAATCTTACTAATATTATATATGCGAAAGTTTGTCTGTATGGATGTATGGATGGATGGATGGATGTTTGTTACTCTTTCACGCAAAAACTACTGAACGGATTTTGATGAAGCTTTACAATAATATAGCTTATGCATCAGAATAACACATAGGGTAGTTTTCGTCCCGTTATGGGGGGCAAAACCCCCTTAGGGGGGGCAATAAAACACAATTTTTGTATAAATTCTCTAATATTGGGATGAAAAAATACTTACACATATTTACATTATATGTCCATCGAAAGCTCTGATTTTTCTGCTGAAGATGGCACCTGTTCGAAATTTCTAAGTAGAATAAAAAACGAGTTATGAGCTTTTTAGATCCATGTTCGAAGGCTTTCCTCAACTCAATACAGTATTTAGTGTATCATCTCAACTCCCTCTCGATAGCGACAATTGTTGTATTGTTGACTTTCTTTGCTTTTCGTGATTGTTCAAGGCTTTTCTCAAGTCAAATCTTGAAGTAAGATTTTTGCACAAGATTGGCAAATAATACATGATTTGGCTGATGATTTTCCATTTAAACGGAACTTTAATGTAATTAATGGTTTTTATTATTATGTATGCTGATTGAACACTTACTCATTATCCAAACAACCAGCAGATCGCCAAAATTTTTGCAGAAAGATTTCCGTAGCTGATACATTTGACAGTTTTTTCAACGTTGCTGTTTTTGAAGCCGAAAACTACGTCATAATGTTTCTCAGCTTTCACCATGTAAACAAAATATCGCCAATCAAAGAATTTTCAAAAGACTTTTTTTACTGTGTTAAATAATTCAGCAACTAAATTAGGCAAATCCATAAACAGCACAAAAACTTCTATTAATTTTCCTTTTTGCACAATTTCAAACAATCACCAAATTTTATTACTTATTTTGGTAACATTTCGGATGAAAACTGTTTAGCGCCATTTTATGGTGACCAAAAATATCTCAGCATCTGGCGACGATATCTCTAACGAAAATTAATATCATATTTACAAAGTTAGGAAAGAATGGGGCAGTATCATCGAAGGTACCCCGAAAACGACTTTCGCAAATTCGGTAAAATCGCACCAAGAGCCACAATGATTGAAATTTCCCGAAATAACTAAAGCAAGTATAAGGGGATTACGAGCGCAGCTACTTTTTTTTAATCACTTCGTACTTCATTAGCCATACAGAGAAGGTTTTAGACTCCATGTTAAAAAAAAAGTATCAACAGATTAATCTTTTTAAACATGAGAAGATTAATTTCATGTTTTTTAAATTTGTATATGCTTAAATATAGTGCTTTCGGTTCTAAATCAATACTACTTTGTTCTTTATACTTATTGCTATTTTAGTTTTATGGGTAAGGAAGAAACTCGATTTTTAATCACGTCAAAAAGATGTGTTTTAAATTCTTTCACTTAAAACAGAAAACAAAAACAAGTAACGATTTTTTCTAATAATTATTACTGACCCAGGCAACGCCGAGTATTTTTGCTAGTATAAAATAAATATAAGAAATTAAAGTGTGAAAGATACAATTAATTCAAAAAGCATAACCATGGAAACGAGAAAATTAAATGGTTAACAACTTGAATGGAAATGGGATTTTTCAAACTTGATTTCAAAAGTCTTGTAACTTTTTTTCTTTTGGAGTTAGAAGCTTACTTTTTCGACCAAAACTCAATTTACATCTGGAGTATAAAATGTCGCTTTTTCCAATGGT